>NW_024068201.1:0-205944 GCF_009389715.1 Phoenix dactylifera
CAAGAGCTACTTTCTTGCTAGAAGAGATATCATTAGTATCATCAAAAACAACATGTATAGACTCTTCAATAACAAGGGTTCTTTTGTTAAAGACTCTATAAGCTTTACTTGATGTAGAATATCCCAAAAAGATACCTTCATCAGATTTAGAATCAAATTTACCTAAGTTATCTTTGCCATTATTATGAATGAAACACCTACATCCAAAAACATGAAAATAGTTTACTTTGGGCTTTCTATCTCTCCAAAGTTCATAAGGTGTTTTCTTTATAATTGGTCTCAATAAAACTCTATTTAATATATGACATGATGTATTAATGGCTTCTCCCCAAAAATACTTAGGGAGGTTACTTTCACACAACATGGTTCTAGCCATTTCTCTAGGTTCTATTCTTTCTTTCTACAACTCCATTTTGTTGTGGTGTCCTAGGTGCAGAGAAATTATGAGTTATTCCCTTTTTACTACAAAATTCATCAAATAGATGATTTTCAAATTCCGTTCCATGATCACTCCTAATAGCTATAACTGAAGCATTTCTTGAATTAGTAACTTCCTTATGAAATTTCTTAAATACTGAAAATGCTTCATCTTTATGAGCTAAGAACATGACCCATGTGTATCTAGAAAAATCATCTACAATGACAAGGCCATACTTGTTTCCACCAAGACTTGTGGTTCTAGTTGGTCCAAATAGATCCATGTGTAGTAGTTCAAGGGGTCTAGTAGTAGTGACACAATTTATGGATTTAAAAGAGCTCCTAGATTGTTTGCCATATTGACATGCTTCACAAATTTTATTTTTCTCAAATTTTAGTTTTGGCAAACCTATTACAGAATCTCTTTTAACTAGTTTTGATATTGTATCCATACTTGCATGACCTAACTTACGGTGCCATAACCAACTTGCATCATTAACCTTAGTATCACTAGCTACTAAGCAAGGGTTATTTTTGGCAAGATCTTCAAGATCTACTACGTACACATTTCCACGTCTTATTCCTTTGAATACTAAGCTATTGTCAATTGAGTTGGTTATGATGCATAGAGTTGGCTTAAACAGAACATCAAAACCTCTATCACATAATTGACTTATGCTAAGTAAGTTATGCTTAAGACCATCTACAAATCGTACATTATCAACAAAGGTTGAAGAGGTGATTTGTACTTTACCTATACCAACGATGTGACCTTGGTTATTGTCTCCAAATGTCACAGCACCTCCCTTTTTAGGCTCTAGGGTGAAGAATTGCTCCTTGTCACCCGTCATGTGTCTTGAGCAGCCACTATCCAAGTACCAACAGTTTTTGTCGACTTTGGCTGCAAGACACTCCTACACAAGGAAATCATACAATTTTAGGTACCCAAGTTTTCTTGGTCCTTCAAGGTTAGTAATGTTGGTTCTTTTGGAACCCAAACCTTTTTAATTTTTCTTTTAGCTTCTACTTTCCTATGGTCACACACATTAGCTTTATGTCCTACTTTTCCAAGCAAAAAACAGGTTATATTCTTAGTTTTACTTTTTCCTGCTTTCACAAAGAAATTTTAAGGAGCTTTTGCTTATTCTTAGGTTTATACCCTAAACCAGCTCTATTAAACACAGCTCGTTGATTATTAAGTATCATTTCCAATTTTTCAGAGCTATATGTAAACTTTCAACAATAGGTTGTATTTTTCAAGTTCTTTTATTAGCTTTTGTTTTTCTGTTTTCAGTATGTTTAAGTCTTTTGTGAGATTATCTTTTATAGTTGTTTACCGTTTTTAAGTTCTGAAATTTTCCTTGGTTAGTTTTTCGTTATCTTTAATTAAGGTATTAGTTTTTTGAATTAACATTTGGTTGTTTGTTTTAAGTTCTAAATTTTCTTTAATTGATAAAATCCTTGTCCTTAATTAATTTATCGTATTTATGGAAGTGAGATTGATTAGTTAGTTTAGTTCTTTATTCTTAAGATTTATTGTCTTATATTCATCCATTAGTTCATTAAAAGCATCATACAATTCATCAAAGGTAAAATCTAAATGCGTTTCAGATGTTACCTCATTTTCATTCGCCATAAAACAAAAGTTGGCCTTTTCCTCTTTTCCTCATCCGATGATATGATGATGAATCGGAGTCCGTCAAAGTGGAGACGAGGACTTTCTTTTTCTTATATTTGCTGCCCTTCTTCAGTAAGGGACAGTCAACTCTGAAATGTCCCGGCTTCTTGCATTCATAGCATCCGATTCCTTCATTTTCCTTTCTTACCTTTATCCTTGTTGTAGGAACTTGAGGGACCTCTCCTCTGATGAAAGGACTTCTTCCGGTTGATGAATTTTCTGAACTTTCGCACGAGAAGAGCCTCATCATCATCTCCCTCATTATCTTCTTCTTCGCTGCTGCTACTGCAAGATATCTTTGTTAGAAGAAGTAGATTTGAGGGCTATTACCTTTTTCTTATGAGAGGATTCTTCTTCGCTGTGTTGTTTCATTGTGAGCTCATGCGTCATGGGGATCCAAGAAGCTCCTCAAGTGGCAGCTTGTTCAAGTCCTTGGCTTCTTGGATTGCCGTTACCTTGGCTTCCCATGACCTTGGCAAAGATCGAAGAATTTTCCTGACAAGGTCACTGTTAGCATAACTTTTGCCAAGGCTTTTTAGGCCATTGACAATATCAGTAAATCTAGTAAACATGCAAGTGATAGTTTCATTAGATCCATTTAAATAGTTCATATTATGAACTAGCATGTTTATTTTAGATTCTTGACTTGATTCGTGCCCTCGTGGGTCACTTCAAGTCTGTCCCATATCTCTTTTGCAGAATTGCAAGTAGAGACTCTATTGAATTCATTACGGTCTAAGGCACAATAAAGCACATTCATTGCTTTGGCATTTAGTTGTGCCTTCCTTATATCATTGTCATCCCAATCTTTTTCAAGTTTGGGTATAGTAATACCATCTACAAAAATTGAAGGAATGTATGGTCCATTAACTATGGTGCTCCAAATCTCATAATCTTGAGCTTGGATAAATATCCTCATCCTAGCCTTCCAATAGGTGTAGTCGGTTCCATTGAAGAATGGAGGTCTATGGGTGGATTGCCCCTCAATAAGAGAAGATCCAAATGGGGTTGTCATTTTGATCTTTTACTCTTTTGATATAGAAGAGTTCCGGCTCTGATACCACTTGTTGCCCAAAAAGACAACCCAAGAGGGGGGGTGAATTGGGTTTTAAGTAATTATTACAATAAAAACTTAATGAGTAACTAATTAAACCTTATTGCAAGTGGATTAATTAGTTTACTATATGCAGTGAATGAAGGGATGGAAGAGACAATGAACAATCACAAACACAAGAGATTTTATAGTGGTTCGGAGCTAACCCTTGCTCCTACGTCCACTCCCCAAGCTTCACTTGGGAGTTCACTATAATCCCTCGGATTACAGCCGGTTGTTTTACAAGCTCACAACCCAACTTGTTGTTTTACGAGATCACAACGAACTCGGTCGGTTTTCACAGGCTCACCGACTAGAACCACCCGATTGTTTTTCCGGGATCACAATCGAACCCTTACACGTTGGTTTTACCCTCGGCTCACCAACCAACCTTAACACCCTTGATTCAATCCCTGATTGAATCAAGTAAAGAAAAGTTTGAAAGAGTACAAGGATAGCTTCTTAAAAGCAAATATGAACAATATGAATAAAGTAGAGTTAGAAGCCCTCAAACAGATTTTTGGAAGGGAAGAAGGGGCTTCTCGAACTCTGAGACTCCTCTTTGAGTGTGCTGAAGATTTGCTGTCAGAAGGGAGCCTTGAATGCGAGGAAGCGTTTGTAGGATGGACTTCAATGCACTTCTTCCTTCTTTCTCTTGTATTTACTCTTGAGAGGCTTTGGTAGGTGGAAATCACTTTTTCTTTGAATGGAATCTCTCTTATGTCTATTACTGTTCACTCTGGCTATTTAAGCAGTCCCTTTGAAAACTAGCCGTTAGACACACTTTAGAGCCGTTCTGCACAATCTGCAACTCCTGACAAGTGTCCGTTGGGATCGGAGTCGACTCGCTCGATCTGGAGTCGACTCGGCTGTTGCTGGAGTCGACTCATGCTTTACTGGAGACGACTCGCCCACTGTTCAGGATTTGAATTAAAGTGCTGTCCCGTTCTGGAGTCGACTCGGCCAAACTTGGAGTCGACTCGCCGCTTTGGAGACGACTCGTTCTCAGGATTCCAGAGATCTTTCTTTCAGGTTTACTTCCTCGAGTCGACTCGGATTCTCTTGGAGTCGACTCGGCTCTCAGAGACCGAAAAACTGTCTTCTGTCTTTGGAGTTGAACTGCCTCGGAGTCGACTCGGATCGTCTTGGAGTCGACTCGGCTCTCAGAGCCCAAAAACTGATCTTCTGTCTTTGGAGTTGAACTGCCTCGGAGTCGACTCGGATCGTCTTGGTCGACTCGGCTCTCAGAGCCCGAAAGTTGGTTCACTGTCTTGTCTTGCATTCCTCTGAGAGTCGGCTCTTGCTTGTTTAGGAGTCGACTCGCCAACCGTTGGAGTCGACTCGACTCTTCTGGAGTCGACTCGACTCTTCTGGAGTCGACTCGACTCTTCTGGAGTCGACCGGTATAGGATCCAGAAACCATTCTCTGTCTCTCTGTCTGTTACTCTTGGAGTCGACTCGGAACTATCGGGGTCGACTCGGCAATCATCGGAGTCGACTCGAATTTCAGAAGTGACTCGATGACTGGGTCTGAGATTCATCTTTCTGTCCTGCTGTCTGTTTCAGTCGGAGTTGACTCGCATTGTGCCGGAGTCGACTCAAGCCTGTGCCAGAACGTCTGAAACACTTGGAGTCGACTCGAATCCTCCGGAGTCGACTCGAGTTTCAGCCTTGACTTAAGCTGATTTCCACATCACTCAAAAGAGGATTCTTACAAATTTTGCCTAATGATACTGAAATTGAATTCATTAGTATAACATAAAATATACTCAAATGCTTTGGTCTCATCAAAATCAAATTGGGTATTATCAATCACTCCACAAGGGGAAAACACGGGGCTCCCCTGCCAGATGTTGGCCGGTTTCGGGGTCGTACGCGCGCGCATGCGCCGCACTTAACCCCTCAACGATTTTGCTTCTTTCCCAAAACGCATTACAGGATTTGGAAACATCCGCCTCATATACCCAGGCTCTGGAACACGGCTCATGATCATGCTTCAAATATCTATTTGCATGTATATATCATAATCATAATATACCCAATCATATACATGAAGAAATATATTAAACCAAATTTCATGAATCACATACAATCTATGCTTGATCCTAATTTTGAGAATACACCATATCAAATATTATTTCATCATTTCATACTTATTACTTAAACAGTAAATTTGCAATCATAAGATTTGTGCAGGGTCACTTACATCAAATATATAACCATGTTTATGCAGGGTTGAGAGGCTAACATATACATCAAAATGTCCGTTGTTCCATATACAATGATACACTTGAACCATCTAACCTTGGTAAATCATGCAAGCATCTCTAGCATATGCTTGATTTTGCAAAAAAACTAAACATGTTTTAATAGGGTTGAGAAAGCTGACATGTATACTATATAACAAATCATCATGATAAAATATTCATGCTGAGTAAACAATTAAGTGTTTATATCAATCACGAATTTTCATAAAATGCATATATATAACCGGCTCCGGATGCGTGGTCATACTCTCAGATGCTACTGCAAAGTCATTATCGTCCCTGGCGGGCCAGCTCGTATTAGGCGGCCACTGGCGAGGCTGGCTCAGTCATTCTCGGCCACTGGCAAGGCCGGCTCAGTCATTCGATCAGTAGCTCTTAAGAGTCCGTAAACAATACTTTTTGTAGGTAGTATCATAGATGCTACGGCGAATTCATTATTGGTCACTGGCAGGGTCTGCTCAGTTATTAGTTGGCCACTGGTGGGGCTGACTCAGTCATTATCGGCCATGCAAGGCCGGCTCAGTTGCATTCGGCCCGTAGCCAATAAGAGCCCTTAGGTATCCTTGCAAGCAGTGCCCATAATAGATGCAATTCATATCTTTATTTCATATGGATACCACAATATATAGCAAGTAACAATTCATCTTGCATGCATAATAAAATCTGCATAAGCTCAATACATGCATAATCAATACATTATATGGCTAAAACATACCACTCATTACATGATGCAATAATTCAAACTCAAGATACATAATTCACAATAAAAGTTGGGACAGGTTAATTACATGCGTGATCCATAGAAGCTTAGGACAAGTTACTTCTTTTTATAATACACCCATTCATGAAATATTATAGAATAACACTTTTAAAAATCTTAATAAACATGTACTCACATGATCCACAATAGAATTAAAATAGATTACTTACTTTTTATCATACACCATTCATGAAATGTATCACGAATAACACTTTAAAATCTAATAAACATAGTACTACATGATCCACAATAAGATTAAAATAGATTACTTACCGTAATTGCTTTCCAAAGTCTCAAGTTCAGGTGATAAATCCTAATTACCTAAAACAACAACATAGGGATCACATTATTCTCATTATTTTTATGATAATTTCTTAGTTCATCATACTATAAACTTACTTGCTTGGATCCATCAAGGATTTAGCCAAGTCCAATTGAAGCCTTTGGTGTTCGATTTAAAACCAGATTGGGTCCACATGGGTTAATTGGGTTTTAATTAAAGGATTGGGCCTGGTTCATAATCACTAGGTCTGCTGAGACGAACTCAGCTTAATTGGGTTCATACCCATTTCATTTAACTTAATTTGGTTCGGATTTAAACCAATTTATAGTTTAAGCTCGTCAGACTTAGCCCATCTGATGGGCTCGGGTTAGGTTCAATTGGCTAAACAATTTCTTATTATGGGATTCGGGTTTCGGACCGAACCCTGATCCGTCTCGTTAGGCGGACCCGTTAGGTCTTTTCTCTTTTTTTTTTCTTTCTTCTCTTTTTTTTTCTTCTTTCTTTTCTTTTTTTTTTTTTCTTCTTCTTTCTTTTTCTCCTCCCTTTTTCTTTTCTATCTATTTTTTTCTTTTCCTGAAGTTTCTCTCCCTCCTCTCTTTCCTTCCTTCTCTCCGATCCTCTCTTTTTCCTTCCCCCTTTCTTCTCCCGTGAAAGGAGGAAAGCGAGCTCGGGGGAGGTCAGCCACGGCGCGCCTGCGGCGAGCTCGCGGCGTCCTCGCCAAAGCTTCTTCTCCCGATCTTTTCCCCTTTCTTCTCCCGCGAAGGGAGAAGGTGAGCTCGGGATGAGGCGACAGAGTTCTTCGGGAGGCTAGCCGAGGCTGGCGGCGCCTACGGCGGCTCCCTTCTCCGCGGAGAGAGATGCGCTGAGTCCAGAGCTAGCGGCGTCGCGGGATGCCGCGACTGAGCCCACGGCCACCCCGATGGTCGTGGCGCTCCACGGACGTTGCAACGCGCGGTGCTCGCGGCCGGGGCCAGCGGCGCCGGCGATGTTGCGGCGGCATGCGGTGAGCCCTGTTTCTTCCCTTCCTTCTCTCTTTGTTTCTTCTTTTGTTATCTTGAATAAATTAGAAGACAGGGAGGAAGGGGCTTACCTAGCTTCCAGGGCGCCGGCGTGCTCGCGCCGCACGCGGTGAGTCTTCTTCTTCCCTTCCTTTCTCTTTGTTTCTTTCTTTCGTTGTTATCGAATACATCAAGAGGAGAAGGGAGGGGTTTGGGGATTTCTTAAGCGGTAGTCACCGCTTTAGCAAACTGCTTCAGCTGCACCGGTGCCGACAGCTGACTCCTCTGTCCCTCAATTAACATGAGGTGGCAGCCTCAAATGGGCTGCAACCATGGGCCCAAAATGATATTGGCTCAGATTGGGCCCGGATATTACATGCCTAATCTCATTTTGTATGTTTTCTTCTTTTTTTTCCTATTCTTTCAAATTTAAGGAGAGAATAGGAAAAGGTTACGGAAGTATGATTCAAAATTATTTTGATCATATTATTCGTGCACAAAACAACATAGGATAATCAACTCTCAGAATAGACATATTCAATCTATTTTTCATATTATCTATTCTTTTCCTTCCTTTCTTTATGTTTAAAGAGGGCAAAAGAAAGAGCTGATTTAAGTATGATTGAAAGTTAAAATTAGTTTTGTGAAGATCCGTGTGGGATGTATTTAGTCCTATATCGGTTATTCATCGAAAAAATTTTGGGTACTTATACAGGACTAAGAATCAAATAATATCTTTCGACTAGTCTTTTTAGGTGAGGTCCTACATTATTACAATGGTATCAGAGCAAACTCAGCTATAGCTGAGGATGATAATGTTATTTTGATGATTAACACAACAATTGATTCATATCAAATTAGAAATGCAAATTAACTCGATAACAATCATTAAGGAATGGCACACCTCGATACATTCACGATACATTAAAAAAATGCTGTCAAAACAACTCTCAAAGATTAACAATGAGATAAAATTTATAGTAGTGAATGAAAGAAAGCTTTTAAATTTATTTCAGGCAAATTTCAA
Source organism: Phoenix dactylifera (assembly GCF_009389715.1). NCBI lineage: Eukaryota > Viridiplantae > Streptophyta > Magnoliopsida > Arecales > Arecaceae > Phoenix > Phoenix dactylifera. The sequence goes on from NW_024068201.1 coordinate 8,524, forward strand.
GTTGAGTATACTCTAAAAAGCAAAACTGTAATTTTTATTGTTAAGGGTATGAAACTCTATTGTGCCATACACTCAAATTTATTTGGAATATGTTTTATTGACCTTATGTGCTAACTAACTCTAAGATGCAGATAATCACACTTAGAGTCGACCCTAATTAGTTTGAAGTTGATCCGATACATATAGCACGCCTTTGGAACACTTAGCATAGAGTATGAGTCGATCCGGCAGTTTTGGCACGATTTGCCACATTCTTGCAAACATGGCACAGATGAATAGTAACTGGGGCTGACCCCAAGAATTCTGGAGCCGACCCCAAAGGATCCTGAGTCGACCCCAACTTGTGAACTCAAAGAAAACAACTCTCTAAAAATTACTAAGAGGGTTGACCCCAAGTTTTCTTGAGCCGACCAGGTAGAGTCGACCCCAGAAAAACTTGACCGGCCAGTGGAGCCGACCCAAGAGAGCATAAGCCGACTGCAGGTTAAGTACTCAAAACCATGTCTTCGGAATCCTTGAGAGGGTCGACCCCACTGTAGCATGGGTCGACCCTAAGAAAGCATGAGTCGACCCAGTGTGAAGAGTCAGGAAAACGAGGTTTTGTATTTCTGAGAAGGCCGACCCTACTGTAGTAGGGGCCGACCCCACTGTAGCAAGGGCGACCCCAGAAAAGTTTGAGCCGACCCCAGAGTTGTGAACAGTAACTCGGGTCGACCCAGCACGGCTGACAGTATAACGGCTAGTTCTGCAGATTACTTTTTTAGTCTTCAACGCTAGAAACAGCTAGTTTCTCGATTTCAATACTTAGGAAGTGATCATCTGAGGTTGGGGAAGTATTTAAGAGGTCTATTTTTCAAGAAAAAAGGATCTTTTTGCAAAAATCAAAGTGTATTCAAGAGAAAGAAAGCCCAAGTATTCTTTATCAAGTTGCTTCATTCAAGTTCTAAAAAGAAGGTGGTTGAGCAATCTGAAAGTGCATTCAACAGCTCCATCGACCTCTTATGAAGTGAATAACCTGAGCAAAGAAGAGAAGAGTATCCTCAAGCGATAACTATTTCTTATCTCTTCTTTTAGTGCATACTTGTTATATTTGCTCATTTAGGAGCTACAAACTTCTTTTTAAATTTTTTTGTAAAGTTTGTTGGTGAGCCCGTAAAACCAATGGTGTAGGTTGTTGGTGAGCCCGCAAAACCAACGTAGGTTATTGGTGATCCCGGAAAACCAAGTTGTAAATATTTTTGGATTGTGAGCTCGGAAAACAATCTAACTATAATCCGCGGGATTATAATGAATTTCCAAGGGAAAGCTTGGGAGTGAACATAGGTGCTTAAGAGAGCACCGAACCACTATACTTCTTGTGTGTTTGCATTGTGTGCTTTTTAATTCCACTGCACGTATATATAATTAACACAAGTTAAACAACCAATACATCTAGCATTTTAATTAAGGGACTAAAAATTTAGAAAATCCAATTCACCCCCTCCTCTTGGGTTGTCACCTTGGGCAACAATAGCCTATGTGGACTAGAAGATATTGCAGTATGGATTTATGGAGATTGACCATGGGTTGATTGTGGTGCTTGAAATTAGTTTTGAATAGATTTAAATTCTTAGCTTAGCGAGGACGTCAGAGCTTGGACAGAAGAGTATGTGAAACCCGTGCGGGCGTATATTTAGTCCCACATCGGTCATTCGCCGAGGAGATCTTGGATACTTATATAGGACTAAGGAACCCAAATAATACCTTTTTGAGTTAGGTCCTGAGTTTTTACAGTTTTGATATCAAGAAGGTTCATATTCACATTTAGAAGTTGAAGTGGACATCAACAATAACATGATGGATCAAGAGGTGTTTACATTCGACAATGCTTAATAGATGTGGCGTAGAAATTAATTCCAAGTAATTTGGCTTTGACAATATAGTGGTATGCAACAAAGGTAAAGAGACTATGATGTTTAATGGCTAAATGGCCAGTTTATGTTGTAGATGGCATAATGGTCTAATAATGGGTCAAAATAATTCTCTTAAAAACTAAGAAAAACCAATTGTAGTACATGTATAATAGTTGTAGAGTCTGAAGGAGCTACATTTAGGAATGGTGAAGCTTATTGGAAGGTGTCTTTCCAACTTCTGAACTCAAACTCTTCTGCTATGCATTCCACCACCTTATCCCTAATAATCAATCTAATCATACTACAGAAAAGTGGTTGAGAAGATTGAATCCTGCCAAATACGAACCTTTCTGAAATGACTAGCCATGGCTATCATATGGCAGTCCCTCATGCAAGATTATTAAACTTGGATTATGAAATCAACATTCAACATTAACAACATGATGAGCCACCAACTTAAGTTAATGGACTAGTTTCAAGTCCACATACTAGACCAAAACCATTCGCACTACAAGAAAATGGGGTTTACCGACCCTTTTTTGCCGACGCTTTTACAAGCGTCGGCAATTTTCCGTTCAGCCCCAACATATGCCGACGCTTTCTAAAAGCGTCGGCCATAGACGACGCTAATTAGCGTCGTGGTAGAACATGCGGCCTCTCCGGCGATGAACCGTACATATTAATAATGTGGTGTGGGTTGTCGTCGGCAGCCAGCCAGGATTCTTCCTCCTCTCCTCGTTCCTCGTCGCCACCCTCTCCCTCCTCGTGCTCGCCTCCATCTTCTTCTTCTACTCCTTCGTCGCCTCTCTCGAGAAGTTCCTCACCTCCCGGCGCCCTGTCTCCGCCGGATCTTCCTCCGTCGCGGCCAACGCGGGCGGAGCCGCCGTAAAAGCGCTCGATGACAAGATCTGGGGGAAGGAAACAGGGAGGCTTTATGGGATCCGGCGGATCCGTGGTCGGGGCTGTCGGTGGTTAGGGTTTATGTGTACGAGATGCCGGCCAAGTTCACCTACGATCTTCTCTGGCTCTTCAGGAATACCTATAAGGAGACGACGAATTTGACGTCCAATGGAAGCCCCGTTCATCGCTCATCGAACAGGTTGTTTGCTCTGCCTCTCTTTTTCTTTATCTTGATGCTCCAAGAACCCTAGTTCTCAGCTTCTTTTCGGGTTTCTTGTCTTCTCCAGGTTCTTGCCGATTCCCTCGCAGAAAGATCGGACTAGTGCATTCGCCGGAGCGCGGAAACCCTGGGGATCGAGGGATTTCTTGGAGAAAATGATTTGATTTCGAGACATTTTGTGGTTGTTGAGGTATATGATTCTTTCATGAAACCTAGCTTGTGTTTCTATGTAGAGATCTTTCGGCAAACAGTGCTTCTTGTTAATATCTCTTAGGCTTCTTGGATAAGCTCTAGAAATATTAGCTCTCCGGATCCCTAATATTTGAACATCTGTTGTGTCTGATGGTAGATTTGCTGGAGCTGAGTTCTTGCTGCGGAAACCCTCGAAATTGAGACATTTTGTGGAGGAAACGCTGTAGTTATTGACGTACGACAAACCCTTGTTTGAGGTTATTGCCACCAGATGAGAGAAAATATACCTTCAGTGATACTGTACTGTGATAAACTATACCACCAGGAAGCATGAGGTTAGCTGTTGATAGGACTTGCTTACTGCTGGCCTTTCCAATTGCATCTTTTTTTGTGCTGGTTTTCTTTTTTCCTTTTGCTTTCCTTTTGGTGAAAGGAAATTTAAAGAGTTAAATTTAAAGCTAGTGAAAAGCTTAGCAGCCTCTGTAATCGTTGCAACTGTTTTTGATTTGTCTGCATTTGATCTAATGTTACCTGACACAGGATCTCATAATATCTCTCTTTTTTTCTTTTAATGAACGATGAAGTGAGGCATCTCCTCCATTCTTATTAATCATATAAAATATTTTACAAGGTAAGTTGGCTAAGTTATAAAAGTGCATTATGTATGGAGGATCTCATAATACTCATATTTGTTCTTAACTCAGCAGATGGATCCTATAAGAAACTGTGTATTGAGGATCTTATAATACTCATATTTGCTCTTAACTCATATATGGATCCAATAAGAAAACTGTGTTTGGTTTTGCTGCGGAAAGATTAATGGCTTATCCTCCTTATGCATAATTGAGCAGGGGACCAGGCGTTGTAGTCCTAATCCTATCATGGATCATCACCTTATATACTCTCTGGCAAATGGTAGAGATGCAATGAAGATGGTAACCTGGAAAGCGATTCGATCGTACCATGAGCTGGGGCAGCATGCCTTCGGAGACAAAGCTTGGTCTTTGGATTGTGGTGCCTCAGGCAACTTGTCGTGGAGGTGGGCGTGAACATCGTCTACATGGTCACAGGCGGAAAATCTCTAAAGAAGTTCCATGATGTTGTCTACCCTGACTGCAAAAACAATCAAAGTCACCTATTTCATCATGATCTTCGCCTCACTGCACTTTGTTCTCTCCCAACTGCCCCAACTTCAACTCAATTTCAGGTGTCTCCTTGGCAGCTGCTGTCATGTCCCCTCAGGCATATACTTTCTCTATGATGCCAAAGCACCTGATTATTCTCTCTGACTCTATATTGCTACAATGTTGGTAACATTATTTTAAGAAATCATTAGTGACAGTATCTTTATAGGGGCTTGGTTATGCTTACGATTTGTACTTTTGATCACTTAAATGATGATGTTGTTGAGAAGCTGATGGTTACTGTCCCTGGTTCCAGCAGCTGTTCTTCAGCTGCAATCAACACAGTAACCTTAATTCAATAGAAGGTACTGCCTATGTTTTCAGGTTTTTGTTGTGGTGATTACACAATCTGATATTTCCTGGGTTTCAGATTTTTAGATTGATTCTTGGTCTCATATTCCAGTCAAGTTTTCTGGGGCTTTTATAATTTACATTCGTATTTTTATTTTTTTAAAAAAAATAGCAATCCCGACGCTTTAAAGCGTTGGTAAATAAAAATTGTGGGCCGCCTACGCCGATGCTTTAAAGCGTCGGAAAACTTTAAAGCCTACGCCGACGCTTTAAAAATACATTTGCCGACGCTTTAAAGCGTCGGCGATTCTGTTTTTGCCGACGCTTCTATTAGCGTCGGAAAATCTCTGGTTTTGCTAGAGATTTTCCGACGCTTTCTCTTAGCGTCGGCAAAAACTTTTGGCCACTCCGATATCGCCGACGCTTTTGCGCCGCTTCTATTTGCGTCGCGGGAACTTTATCCAATGCTTATAAGCGTCGGGTAAAGATTATAAAAAGCATCGGAAAAAATGAATTTTCTTGTAGTGTTCGGTATCATGAATCCAAAAAAGAAGATGTCTTTAACATATCTATATTAATATTGCATTCCATGAAACTAGAGTCCGACCATTCCAAATTAAACAAAAATAGCCTTGAGATGTTCCACGTAACTCATAAAATCTAGACTGACTCGAACTCATCATGGAGTGAACAAATGGAACAAGAATCTAAAACTCCAGACCCAAAATAGTAAACCCTTGCATGCCTCCATTCAAGTACTTCAATTATTGAAAAAAATAGAAGAGGATACTCCACCCTATGGTTGCAAGGAAAGACGAAGAAGATAGACAGGGAAGCGTATCAGATAAGACAGGGAGCGTATCACCTATGCGAGGAGTGTTCTAGGGACTGGTAATATTTTTCTAGAAGGCAGACTCCGCTATGGTGATCGATTTAGATTCAGGATGCTGAGCGACAGGGCAATGACCATCCTCTCCTTAGAGATATTCAAAGACTGGCGAGAGACTATGATTCCTTTCTGGCTGATCATTTGCATAGGGAGACGAATAGAGCGGCAGATTAGGTTACCTTCTTTACTATTCATCATTTAGAAGAAATCTTCTGGACATCGGTCTGATACTGTACCTCTACATCTACTTTTGTGCTACATTATGTTTATTTTTTTACTAGATTAAAGTGATGATAATTATACATAAAAAAGAAAAAAAAAAAGAAAGGAAGAAGAAGAAGCTGAACCATGCACAGGATCATGAACCATCCATCCATCATATTTGTTCCACTTGTCCCCACTCATTGTTGTGTACTCGCGTACTAGAGCCAAACAGTAGTAAGGGAAAAAAAAAAAAAAGGACCCAGCACGCCATAGACAGAGCTCCGGGTCAGCGCGGGCAGGAGAGGATCGTGGGGAAGGGAAAGGATTGGCACTCCCATTGCTCCCATGATGGGCGCTGCCCGGCCTGCCCCGTCCTTTCGCATCCAAGCAGCTCGGGCCCTCCCGTCCCACCTTGGATGGTGGACCATCTCTCCGTCTCTCCCCCATCTGGCCCGTCGCTATTTCCCGGCCCCCCATGCACCTTGTCTGATTTCCTCGTACTTTATTTCTGATAAAAAAATATTTTATGAATTTTTAATTATGCATTTCAGTTTTTAATAAGAGTTGATAAATTAGAGTTATATTTTTTTTTTCACCTCAACGAAAAAAGACGATGACTACTGATGTCGGGTTTTTGCCCGAGGACCAGCCCACACACCGGACGAGCAGGGAAAGTGCCTGCGTCCCTCCCGAGGTATTGTCCGCTTTGGGGATCGGGGATCGTCGACCGCTCCCGGGGGTCCAGCACGTGTGGCGCCCCGGGTGGAACCACCCTTCCCACCCCTCACGGTTTGCCCCACAAAAGCACCTCGAGAGGAAAGGTTTACACCTCCTCATTATAAGGCACAGACCTTTCCACTACTAGCCGATGTGGGACTATTGGGTAACCCCATCCCACAACACAGCCCCCCCAGTGGGAAGGTCTGTGCGTGGCCGGGTCCCTTCCTCTAGCGCCATCTGATGTCGGATTTTGCCCGAGCACCAACCCACACACCGGACGAGCAGGGAAAGTGCCTGCGTCCCTCCCGAGGTATTGTCCGCTTTGGGGATCGGGGATCGTCGACCGCTCCCGGGGGTCCAGCACCGTGTGGCGCCTCGGGTGGAACCACCCTTCCCACCCCTCACGGTTTTGCCCCACAAAAGGCGCCTCGAGAGGAAAGGTTTACACCTCCTCATTATAAGGCACAGACTTTTCCACTACTAGCCGATGTGGGACTATCTGGGAACCCATCCCACAACAACTATTATTTCTTTTGTTTTTATTTCTTACATGACAGACTTAATTTTTATGTTTTATTTATAGACAATTAGTTAAGTTTGGAGAACTATAGAGCATGAACAGTTCACATGTGGAAAATGACATGACGATTGACGAGTTTTCTATGTCTCCTGACAATGATAAAGTGGAATTTCATATGGAATACACTGTAAGATGCTGTAATCTATTTCCTTTTTGGCAACATGTAAGTGGATTTTCTCTAAATTTTTTCCCCTTACCTCCTGACAATATTATCGATGATTTTGAAAATAAGGGGACCTAAGGTCATTGTCTGTTTTTTCTCTGATGTTGATTTGCATAGTGGTGGCTAATTTTAGAGAAATTCAGACAATATTGATTTAGACATGAATGCAAATTATTATGCTCATATTCTCATAAGATAATCGTCTTGCTGTTTGGCTGCAGAATAAGAAGTAGGGGAATAGTAAATAACCATCCAAGTATTGTAGATGGTCTAGGACTTATTCTGCGGGATAACAATTTTATAGAATTGGTTGAGGGATAGGTTTGAAAGGACATCCTGTGATGAGATTGTTTGGTTGTGGCATACGTTATGTAGATAGGTGGAACTTTAATACAAAAATATTATTTCAAAAAAAAAAAAAAACACAAGTATGCATAGATTTTCTAATGACAATATGCTATGATCCTGATTGCCACACCCTTGCCATCACTTTACCCTCCCTCATCTTCCTGGTCCGTAGAATCAAAACCCGCCCCCATACCCTGCCCCATGCGGACTTTTTTCATAGCTCGAAAGTTGCCATTCTCCCAATTATTGTGAAATTAATGGTTAGGTATAGAAGCTCAGCATCATCATCTGCTGCATAGATAGATATATCGTCCCTCCCATCCTCTCTCCCGTGCACCACTACTGATCCTAGCTAGGCAAATTAATTTTTCTACGTGCCAATAATGTCAATATCATTGCCCTAGTTATATGAATAATATGATGCGAGGAACACCGTTTGAACTAGCCAAATAATATTTAACAACCATAATTGCGCCCAAGAACCATAGATTTAAAAGAAAGTAAATAGGAGTCAATCCACTTTGAAATTCGCTGTGCAAACCTATCGAACAGTACAAAGTACCATCCTTACTAAATATATATCCAGTGTTGTAAAAATGAAAAAAAAATCATCCAAGCACCCAAGAAAGTAGAGGACAATCATAGCAGGAGGATGTAGGGCTGCAAGGTGGACATTGTGATGACTAACTTGAGGGACAATTGGATGTAGGTCACAGTGATTAATGTTTGATATGCTCGGTGACCTACTCAAATGTTGGGTGCTTCTCGTAGAAACCATGTGAATAGCCCATAAACCTGCCTCTAACACTTGGGCCCAGGTCTCGTATATACTTAGAACCCAGCCGATAAAGACAATATCCTCTATGCCCCATAGTCAGTGGGCTTACATGGACCATAGATGATGCAAGTAACTTTGTAAGAAATTAAAGAAAAACAATAATGTGGAAAAGCATAAGCAATACACAGTATCCGGGTAGCAAAACAACATACCCTCTCAGTCTGTGACCTTTCTTCCCATGATCCCCTTGTTATTTTTTGCTCAAAAGGCCGACCCTACATCCGATACTGACGCCAAGGAACTCAACCTCATCAATATCACCACCATCATCCCCGGGGAGAGGCCCGTTCCGATCTCATATCAAAGTACTTGTCATTGCCTTGGTGCCATTGAATAAAGTTGTATATGACACAATAGGCCATGACAATATCATGCTAAGTCCTCAACATATATATACGGTACGGACACCAAGAATATTCTTAAGCTAACTCTTCAAGATTGGAATCACTTCTTAACCATATTTTATGTTTGTGGATGGAAATGGTTTGAAATGGTCCTCTAGGCTCCTATGCAAATGGTTCTCCATATCTAAATACAGTTTTAACCGAAATTGCCATATAAATAAAAAATGGAAGAGTTAAAATGCTTATAGTAAACCAAAAACCCGGCTGCATGTTGAAAATATTTTACAATGTAAAATTAAAATTTTCCAAACTGATTATGCTCGTGAGTTTTAGTTGCAACCATTTCAAAAAAAAATGAATGATCATGGAATTGGCCATCCTTCTCATGCCCGCACACCACCCAACAAAATGGGGTTGTAGAGCGCAAATATCGCCATATTGTAAAAGTAGGCCTTGCTCTTCTTGCCCAATCTAATCTTTCTTTTAAAGCTTAAGATACGACCTTTGAAATAGCTAATTTTCTCATTAATGGTTTACATACTTTACAAATATCTTGACTCTTTGCCCAGTGATTTTATAACTTATATCTAAGCTGATAGCCACTATTGAATATTTCCCTTTTCTTGGATTCCGACTTGTTATTGCTCTACAGGATGCTATTACATGGCCAAATGACAACCATTGCTTCCTCATACTTAAAGTGATGATGACATGTTACGGTTTGATGGTTTGCTAGGTATGTCATTCAAAAAGTGTGTTTTTTTGTTAGTTGGTGTTTGGCATAGCATGTTTCCTATATAGACCCGATGATGATATAGGTTCCGATATAAGGTTACTGTTGGGGGAAAACCCAAGTCATGCCATCTCGGAGGCGCTCGACCAAAGAGCGCCGACCAGAGAGGCGCTCGACTAAAGAGCGCCGACCAGAGGCGCAACGACTAAGAAGCGCCAGAGAGGCGCTTGACTAGAAAGTGCCGACCAGAGAAGCGCTCGACCAAAGAGCGCCGACCAGAGGCGCTTGACTAGAAAGTGCCGACCAGAGAGGCGCTAGACCAAAGAGCGCCGACCAGAGGCGCTTGACTAGAAAGTGCCGACCAGAGAGGCGCTCGACCAAAGAGCGCCGACCAGAAGCAACCCCGCCACAGGACACTCCGCTAGGCGACCAGCTCGGCTCGGCACCCGTGCCGGGCCCATGCCTTAGCCGAATACCCAATTTCCGTCTAACCCTTTAAAGGATCTGACAACTAAATACATGACTCCACTACAACCTGCCACCATCCCTAAGTCATCAAGGCACGAGATCTCCGCAGGTATTCGGCACGACCTATCATTAATGCATGAGACCCCCTCAGGCCTCCGATGCACTCAGTCATTAAATGAACACGGCTCAAGATGATCTCCGGATCACTGAACCATCAAAGCGTATGGCTCTTCCTGACCGCCGGTTCACTCAGCAATCAATGCACTTGTCGTCTACGAACCCCAGGCCCACCACGGCCGGCGGTTCAACCACCCCAACGGATCCGATCAACCGTGACAACTCCCTGACTCCGGTCTGATCCGGCCTTATTCTCCACTACGCCATTAATGAGCAAGATCGTTCCCAATTATCACAAAAGAGGACAAATTCTCCTGTCACCTCCCAGGTAACATAATATATTTCTATAAAAGGGAACCTGGGGGGAAGGAGGAAAAACAATACAAAACAACACAAAACAACACAAAACAACACAAAACGGACACACAAAGAAAAAACATTCCTCCTCCTTTACTCCCCCACATATTAGCCCCCTCTGACTTAAGCTTCGGAGGGTCGGCGCCGGAAAGCCCGGCCACCGGCTTTCTTGCAAGACTCTCCAGGAGGACGCCACCAGTTGACACACCGCCATCCACCGTCCCGGCAGCGGAGCTCCTCCCCTCTCGTTTCGCGGCAGCCCCCGGGTCCAATTTCCAGCAACAGTTGGCGCTAGAGGAAGGGCCCGAGTTGCTGCCATGAAACTAAGAAGTAAAGGGGCTTCCAATGCCTCTCGACGTCTTCCACCTAGTCCTGAACACTCTGTCCAGAACTCGCCGCCTCCGGCCGAGTCAACTCCTCAAGTTCGGCCGGAGCAGTTTGATGCCCTGATGCAACAGGTGCAGGCCTTGGCTGCCGCTGTCCAAGGCTTGCAACCCAGGGGCATCCCGACGGCACCGTTTCCTTCGGCTCCAGTTCAACCGAAGCCCCCTACAAGCGGGCTTCTCCTTCGAGGTCAGGACTCTCAAGTCCAGGCCTCCCTCTGGAGAGAACGCCCAGTCAGAGGCCCTGGTGGCTGGCCACAACCTTCGGAGGCTGAGTCGGTTCCAGGGCAACTTGCACCAGAATGAACCGCTGCAGCGATCCCCCAGAATGATGAACTCGACAAGAAGGTCGAGAAGCTGGAGCGCCAGATCCAGGCACTCCACGGAAGGAAATCGGGACGTGATGGTGACTTCGAGTTCACCACAAAGTCCCCCTTTTCCCCGGAGATTGAAGACGAACCGGTTCCGCCGCGGTTCAAGATGCCCCAGGTGGAGCCTTACAACGGCAGGGCCGAGCCCCTTGACCACCTGGAAAGTTATCGGGTCCTAATGGCCCTACAAGGAGCCTCGGAGGCCATGATGTGCAAGGCTTTTCCAGCGACACTCCGAGGACCGGCCCGGCTTTGGTTTACCTGGCTGAAGCCGAGTACTGTCTCCTCTTTTGAGCAGCTCGGCAGACAATTCGCCGGCAATTTTGCCGCCAGCCAGCCCCAGCGGCGGACATCAGACTCCCTCCTTGATATCAAACAAAAGGAGGGAGAATCTCTCAGGGAGTATTTGGACCGGTTTACCACCGCAACATGGGAAGTCCGGAAACTTGACCAGTCAATCGCCATGTCAGCACTAAAGACTGGAGCCCGGTCTTACAGGTTCCTCTTCTCTATCGAGAAGAACTTTCCTGCAGACCTCACCGAAATGCTTGTTCGGGCGTGGAAGTACGCCAAGGCTGAGGAAGCCGTGGCTGTTAGGCGGAGCGGGGCCGAGCAGAACCCCAAGAAACAGAAGAGACGCCGCGAGGAGCGTGGCCAGCCCAGAAGCCCGTCCCCGCACCGAGCTAAAAATCCGCCCCGCTTGAAGAGTCCACCCCGACTATGGGGACCGCCTCAGCAGAGGTCACCACTCCGCCCGAGGTTCCCACCACGGGCCCGTGCACCCGAAAGGAGGTATGAAAACTACACTCCCCTCACTGCTCCTCGGGCCGAAATCCTCATGGAGATTGAGGGGCAGGATTACATCCGGCTCCCACCTCCGAAACGAGACTCCGGAATTCGGCATGATCCCTGGAAGTATTGTCGTTTCCATCGGGATCACGGCCATGATACCGAGGACTGCTATCAGCTCCGGAACGAAATCGAAGCGCTCATCCGCCGAGGGGTGCTCGATCGATTTGTGCGAGGCCGACGCGAAGAAAAGAAGCCAGCCGAAGGAGCCACACAGCCTGAAGGTTCAAATGCCAACAGGCCCATCGCCGGCACCATCAACACCATCCGAGGCGGGGCCTCGGTTGGAGAAGCGTCAGGGGAAGGAACCTCCTCGAAGCGCCTGCGCGCCTCGGAAGCCATCTCTTTCTCAGACGATGATTTGGAAGGAGTCGAAACTCCCCACGATGATGCCGTGGTCATCTCCATGATTATAAATAAATTTGATGTAAAACGCATCTTGATCGATAATGGAAGCTCGGCGAATGTTTTGTATTTTGATGCCTACTGTAAAATGGGGATGACAGAAGAGCAACTACGGAGGATGAATGCTCCGTTGGTTGGATTTACTAGGGATTCAGTCCCAGTAGAGGGCGAGGTCAACCTCTTGGTCACAGTCGAGCTCGCCCCCCGTGAAAGTACTGTGGGGATGAGCTTCCTCGTGATACGCCTGCCCTCGGTCTACAATGCCATTCTGGGAAGACCAGGTCTCAACGCCCTCCGAGCGGTAGTCTCGACTCGCCACCTGCTCATGCGATTCCCCACCGGCCAAGGAGTTGGCGAAGTTCGTGGGGACCAGACGGTAGCAAGACGATGCTACATGGCGACCCACGAGGCGAAACGACCAGCTGAGGTGCCTGTCCCAACAACCGACCAGCCTTCAACTGAAACTCTGGAGGCACGGGTCAACCCTCAGAAAAAGCGGGTAGAGCCTGGTGAGTTACTAATTCAAGTCCCTTTGCGCAAAAACTTTCCCGAGCTAACCGTACAGGTCGGCTCTGGCCTCAATGAGTGCGAAAGGGATCGCCTCGTCAGCTTCTTGCGAGACAACATGGACGTCTTCGCATGGTCGCCCGCGGATATGCCGGGGATAGATCCAGAAATCATGGTCCACCGGCTCCAAGTAAAGCCAACCTGCAAGCCCGTGCGACAAAAGAAGCGAGGCGCCGCCCCTGAACGACAACGAGCAGCAGCCAAGGAGGTTGATAAACTCCTTGAAGCTGGCTTCATCCGGGAGATATCCTACCCAGAGTGGCTCGCCAATGTGGTCCTCGTCAAAAAAGCCAGCGGGAAATGGCGCATGTGCGTGGACTACACCGACCTGAATAAAGCCTGCCCAAAGGACAGCTTCCCACTCCCCAGCATCGACCAGCTCGTGGACTCCACCTCGGGTCACGAGCTGCTAGCATTCATGGACGCCTTTTCCGGATACAACCAGATCCGCATGGCGCCAGAAGATGAAGAAAAAACGGCCTTCATCACCGATGGGGGAACCTACTGCTACAAAGTAATGCCATTCGGCTTAAAGAATACCGGGGCAACCTATCAGAGGCTGGTCAGCCGAATCTTCAAAGATCAAATAGGCCGAAACATGGAGGTCTATGTTGATGACATGCTGGTGAAAAGCAAGGTGGCGCAAGACCATGTGGCCGACCTTGACGAAGCATTCTCCACACTCCGAAGGTACCAATTGAAGCTCAACCTAGCCAAATGCGCATTCGGAGTCACCTCCGGCAAATTCCTCGGCTTCATCATTACACAGCGGGGAATTGAGGCCAATCCTGAAAAGATCCGAGCCCTCCAAGAAATGACACCTCCAAGGATAGTTAAAGAGGTACAACGGCTTACGGGCCGAGTTGCCGCTCTCGGGAGATTCATCTCCCGCTCGACCGAGCGCTGCCTTCCATTCTTTGCGGCTCTCAAGAAGCCGAAGAACTTCTTATGGTCGGACGAGTGCCAGCAGTCTTTTGAAGAGCTCAAGCACCTTCTGGCTTCCCCTCCCCTGCTCACAAAGCCTCAACAGGGTGAACTCCTTTATCTGTATTTAGCTATCTCCCCTGTGGCAGTAAGCTCGGTCCTGGTCCGAGAGGAGGGCAAACTCCAAAAACCAGTATATTACACCAGCCGGGTCTTGAGGGATGCTGAAACCCGATACTCCAAGCTGGAGAAGACTGCTTATGCATTGGTCATCTCAGCTCGGAGGCTCCGGCCTTACTTCCAAGTCCACACAATGGCCGTGCTGACCGACCAGCCAGTAAAGCAGATCCTGCAAAGATCAGACCGCGCAGGCCGAATCACTAAATGGGCCATCGAGCTCGGAGAATTTGACCTCGAGTACCGACCCAGACCGGCGATCAAAGCGCAAGCACTCGCCGACTTCATAGTCGAGTGCACCGTACCGGACGAGGTCGAGCCCGAACCTGAGCCACCAACGGAGCGGACCCCGAGTTTGGCATGGACATTGCATGTCGATGGCTCTTCAAACTCGGGGGGTAGCGGGGCAGGTCTCATCCTCACCAGCCCGGAGGGGGTGGTCGCTGAGCAAGCCCTACGCCTCGAGTTTCCTGCTTCCAACAACATGGCGGAGTACGAAGCACCCGTCGCCGGGCTCAAGCTGGCCAGAGAGCTAGGAGTGAAGGACCTGAAGGCCTTCAGCGATTCTCAGCTCGTCGTCAACCAAATTATGGGTGACTTCGAAGCCAGAGACCCCACAATGCAGAAATATCTTCAGAAGGTACGGGATCTCGCCTCGACCTTAGATTCTTTCCACATCCAACATATTGCCAGGTCGGAGAATCTCAGGGCCGACCAGCTGTCAAAGCTGGCGTCCTCTCGCATGAGCGAGCTCCCCAAAGCGGCAGCACTGGAGTATCTCCAAAAACCCAGTACGGAGGAGCCCGAGCAGGCCCTTTGCATTGAGTCCGAGCCCAGCTGGATGGACGAGCTCATCAGCTATCTACAAGACGAAGTCCTCCCCAGTGATGAACGAGAGGCTCGCCGAATAAAGCGCTCCGCCACCTGGTACATATTGCATGAGGGAAAGCTTTATCGGAGATCTTTCACCTCTCCCCTCCTCAGATGCCTCCGCCCGACAGAGGCTGACTATGCAATGCGTGAAGTCCATGAAGGAATTTGCGAAAACCATCTGGGAGGACGATCATTGGCCCATAAAATTTTGCGCCAAGGATATTATTGGCCGACACTCCAGAAGGATGCTGTGGACTTTGTCCGAAGATGCGACCGATGCTAGAGAAACGCCAATGTCCAACGCCGACCCTCGGCTCCCTTAACTTCTATCAGCTCCCCTTGGCCTTTTGCCCAGTGGGGAATTGACATTCTAGGGCCATTTCCTCTGGCTACCGGGCAAAGGAAATTCCTGGTCGTCTCCATCGACTATTTTACAAAGTGGGTGGAAGCCGAGCCTCTTGCCCGGATCACCGAGCAGAAGATGCGGGATTTTGTCTGAAAATCAATAATTTGCAGATTCGGGCTCCCTCGCATCCTCATATCCGACAACGGTCGCCAGTTTGACAACCTCCATTTTAGAGAATTCTGCTTCGAGCTTGGCATTGACCACCGCTTCACCTCGGTCGCGCACCCTCAGACGAACGGAGAAACCGAGGTAACAAACCGTACTATTTTGCAGGGGCTCAAAGCCAGGCTCGACAAATCCAAAGGACAATGGGTCGAAGACCTATACAATGTCCTGTGGGCTTACCGGACCACATTCCGTGTCCCCACCGGCGAGACTCCCTTCAATCTGACATATGGAACGGAAGCTGTCATCCCGTTGGAGATTGGGCTTCCTTCTCCAAGAGTAGAACATCACGATGCCAGCTCCAACTCCTCGCAGCTTAGGAGCAACCTTGACCTGATCGAGGAAACAAGGGAGGCCGCCCGAGTTCGCACGGCGAGGTACCAACAAAAGACAGCTCAGTACTACAACGCCAGGGTCAAAGTCAAATCCTTCAAACCAGGGGATCTTGTCCTCAGAAGAGCTGAGGCCTCCCGACCAACTGAGCAAGAGAAACTGGCTCCAAATTGGGAAGGACCTTACCGAGTCACGCGCATCCGCCGACCCGAAACTTATAAGCTAGAGTCTCTAGACGGGACTCCCATTCCACGAAGCTGGAGTTCTGAAAATCTCCGCGTGTACTATCAGTAGAACCCCAAGGGGTCCCCTACTATTCAACCATAAATTTTATTTTATGATGACTTGTGATGGTTTGTGTACTTGTTCGAACTCACCAATTCCCCTAATTGTCTCATGGTACCAGGCTCGCTCTCCTACCCTGACCACGGTCGGGATGCCCCGATATTTCGGGATGATGGAGTACTTACGTGGACTCCCTGAGATGTTCGTGAGTTCGGGATATGGCCTTCAACCAACGAGCTCGGCTCGTTCTCCATCGGCCAACGAGCTCGGCTCGTTCTCCATCGGCCAACGAGCTCGGCTCGTTCTCCATCGGCCAACGAGCTCGGCTCGTTCTCCTACCCCGACCACGGTCGGGATGCCCCGATACTTCGGGATACGGTCTTCACCGACCAACGAGCTCGGCTCGTTCTCCATCGGCCAACGAGCTCGGCTCGGGATGCCCCGATACTTCGGGATGCGGTCTTCACCGACCAACGAGCTCGGCTCGTTCTCCATCGGCCAACGAGCTCGGCTCGTTCTCCATCGGCCAACGAGCTCGGCTCGTTCCCCTACCCCGACCACGGTCGGGATGCCCCGATACTTCGGGATGCGGTCTTCACCGACCAACGAGCTCGGCTCGTTCTCCATCGGCCAACGAGCTCGGCTCGTTCTCCTACCCCGACCACGGTCGGGATGCCCCGATACTTCGGGATGCGGTCTTCACCGACCAACGAGCTCGGCTCGTTCTCCATCGGCCAACGAGCTCGGCTCGTTCTCCATCGATCATGGAGCTCGACTCAATCTCCTGTTCGTGATCAGCAAAAAGTCCGTGATTGGCAACAAACTGGATTCTTCTATCTTGCCGGCGTCCTCAAAGAACGGACTCCGACCAGAGGAGCGTCTTCAGTCGCCAGGCGAAGTTCACGGCCTCGGCGTAAGAACGCTCGCGGTACCAGGTACCCATTCAATCAATGTCTACATAATTTCGATTATTTTCGTTCTTGGATTCTTCTATCTTGCCGGCGTCCTCAAAGAACGGACTCCGAGCAGAGGAGCGTCTTCAGTCGCCAGGCGAAGTTCACGGCCTCGGCGTAAGAGCGCTCACAGTACCAGGTACCCATTCAATTAATGTCTTTACGTTCTCATTTATTTTCATTCCTTGGTTATTTAACTACCTGAATGAACCCCCGACCAGCGTCGAGGTACCTGGTCGGGCCAATCATCGCTCGGCCTCACCCCTCCTACGTGCACCGTTCAATGGCAAACTTAGTTTATGCCGTCAGCTCGATGAATTCCCATCTCGAGCTGACGGGCGTTCAACTCATGTCGGAAAAAATCCGATCATCCGCCTCGGCAACTCGGGATCCGGGTCCAAAATTCGCTAGGAATCTTAAATCTAGTGACCCGAATCCTAAGGCTCGGGCGAATTCTGAGCTAAGCTCGAAAAGACCCCCTGAGCCCAAGCGCATCCTAGACATAAGCATCGCTATATTACTTGTCTTAGGACCGAGCAATGGAAACTTGAACCTGAGCTCGGCACGCCGAACCTAAACGCAAGTCCAACTACGTGGCGGACGAAGTTGGGGCCGTAGAGCCCATGCCCTTGGAGCCTAAAGTGGATCCAAGCAGAGAAACCTAGGTCTACCAAAGATAAAAACAAGGCGTTTGCAAGTTACGAAAAATATATGTATATTCATTTCAAAAAGCCCGTAGGCTAAGTACAAAGCTCGGGCTCGGCCCTTACAAGTGTGGGGACCATCCCGACTTACAAAAAAAAAAACTATACTAAGACTCGGGCTCGGCAACCTCAGGAATGGCCGGCTCTGCGGTCAAGGCCTCTTCTTCGGCAGCCTCGGCAGCACCAGGAACAGCCTCGGAGGCCACCTCGGTGACTTCGGGGACAGCCTCGGCCGCCTCGGCCAGACCTCCCTGGTCGACCTCCGGAGTTTCTACCTCCATCTCCGACCTTTCGACCCCTGCTCCTGGTCTGAGCAGGTTCAGGTCGAAGTCGGGAAGGAGCCGCCGCAGTTGGTTGCGGAAGTCCTTGAAGCCCTGAATGAGCCCGTTCACACCTTCCTCTTCTAGAAGGTCACGGAACTCCTCCGACTCGCGGAAAAGCTTGACCGCGTCTTGGGCCTACTCCCGAGCCTCGTGGTATGCGGCTTTCCGCTCGAGGTTTTTTATTTTCCGCTCGAGCTCCAAGGTTTTGAGGCGGGCATTCCCCACCTCCTGCTCGCGGGTGGCCAGTGCCAGCTCGGCCTCGGCCAAACGAGCCTCCGCGGCGCGTACTTCAGATCTCGCCAACGTGTGCGCGCGCTTCTCCTCTTCGAGCTCGGCGGTCAGAGCTCGTATCTCGTCCTCGGCTGCTCCCACCCTTGCTTGGAGCACCTGGCGCTCGGCCTCGGACGCCTGGCACCTCGCCTCGGCCTCCTCGTGCCCCCGCTGATGCCTCCAGGCCCGCTCCCGGTAGTCTTGTACTATGTGCATCAGCGTCTCCGTCTCGTGCAAATGCTGTAAAAGAGACGTGAAAAACGTGAGAAACTAAAATAAAACTTGCGTAACTGTACAAACAGGAAGACTAACTTAACCGGACGACAGAGCAAAGAGTGGAGTCCATGAAGGCGCCGTAGCTCATGGACCGTATTTTGGCCTGGTCGGCCGGAAGCAGCGCGACCCGGAATACTTCGCGCGCCACCTGGGGATTATCGAGGGCCGAATCGCCCTCGAAGACCGACCAGACAGGAGCGTAAGGCACCCGCTCCCGTGAGCCCGACGGGCCCGGAAGGCCGACTTCGGCTGGTCTGGGCGGAGCCGACCCCGAAGCTCCCTGGCTGCTCCCCGGCTCGGAATTGGAGGGCTGGGGTCGGACAGGCGGCCGATCTGACTGCCGCGAAACTGGAGCGGGGCGCGCGAGCGCCAGACCCGCGGAACTTCTCCCCTGGTCGGTAACTGGGGCTCCCTGCCGACCAGGGATTTGAGAAATTGGCGCCGGGCACGGAAGCGCCACCGAAGCTCCACCAGAGCCCGCGCCCTCCCCCCGACCAGCTCCGGAGCGTGCGGGGCGAGGAGCGCCCACCTCGACCGCTGCGGTCGCCGAGGTCTTCACCTTCTTCCTCGGCTCGGTTGGTTCTCCCGAGAGCTCGGCCGCCCTCTTTTGAAACCGGGCGTATAGGACCTCGCTCTTGGTCACCATCTTTGCGATATCTGCAAGGGCGAGCAGGATTAGAACTTAGAACTGTAACAAAATGAAAAAGACACCCTACTGTTACTCTTACCATGGGGACGCGCCGAGCTCAGGCCAACGTTCACTAGAGCGTCCTCACTTATGAGGCCGCTCAGTAAAATACCGTCCCCGAGGCTGCGGATGGTGTCGATGATCCCCTGCTCACGCGGAGAAAGCTTGGGGGCTTTGTTGACGGACCTGAGCTGGGTCGGCCCCCACTTAGGGTCAAACCCCCACGTCCGTTCAGAACCTAGGAAGAAGAACTTCTTCTTCCAGTCATGAATGGACGAAGGAGCGCCCTGAAAGAGTGGCTGACCCGCCCGAAGGGCGATGTAGAGCCACTCTCCGTCTCCCGGATTCGACTTCAACACAAAAAGTCACCGGAAAACGTTGACAGAGGTCGGAATTCCGTGCAGTAAGCACAGCGACAGGAAACCGATCACTGTCCTCCAGGCATTCGGAGCAAGTTGCGCCGGAACCAATTGGTATACCGTCAGCAACTCGTTCACGAAGCCGTGAAGAGAAAATCGTAGGCCGGCCCAGAGTGATTCCAAATACACTCCAATCCGGCCTACCGGAGGATCGGTTACCCGATCCCCCCGCCTGGCGGGCTCCAAACGAAACCCTTCTAGAGGGAAAAACCACTCTTCGGTCATTTCGACCTCCAGTACACTCATGGTGGACTCGACTTCACTTGGACTGGAACCCATTAGGAGGGAGGAAGAGAGAGATTGAGAGGAAAAGGGACCTGTAGAAGATGCCGGAGAAAAGAAACTTCGGACTGAGGAGAGCTGGAGGAAGAAGACAATAAGAAAGGAACGAGAGGCCAGGCGAGGGTTTATATAGACCCCTCCAATGGCCCGGATCAGCGAGAAAAACGCTGCACCCCGTTTAGATTACGACACGTGTCGGCCCAAAAGACGGAGCGCCACATTTAATTCGGGCTGACGCTTCGAACACCGAAGCGCCCCATCGGATCGTGCGGCCCCATCATAAGCCC
Source organism: Phoenix dactylifera (assembly GCF_009389715.1). NCBI lineage: Eukaryota > Viridiplantae > Streptophyta > Magnoliopsida > Arecales > Arecaceae > Phoenix > Phoenix dactylifera. The sequence continues at coordinate 28,904 of NW_024068201.1, forward strand.
ACGATGCGAGGACGCTTCGGAGAAGGCGTCCCAATAATGAGACATTTCGGGAAAGAAGAGACGCCGCCTATTAAAAGCACCTCGAAGCGCCCGATAATTCAAAACGCGCAACAATTTAAAATTTTCGTAATCCATAATGACCCAACTAAAACTACTTCCCGCGCTCAAGCTGGTAGCCAGCTGGAACTCGGAAGTCGGAGGGTAGTGTTGGGGGAAAACCCAAGTCATGCCATCTCGGAGGCGCTCGACCAAAGAGCGCCGACCAGAGAGGCGCTCGACCAAAGAGCGCCGACCAGAGGCGCACGACTAAGAAGCGCCAGAGAGGCGCTTGACTAGAAAGTGCCGACCAGAGAGGCGCTCGACCAAAGAGCGCCGACCAGAGGCGCTTGACTAGAAAGTGCCGACCAGAGAGGCGCTCGACCAAAGAGCGCCGACCAGAGGCGCTTGACTAGAAAGTGCCGACCAGAGAGGCGCTCGACCAAAGAGCGCCGACCAGAAGCAACCCCGCCACAGGACACTCCGCTAGGCGACCAGCTCGGCTCGGCACCCGTGCCGGGCCCATGCCTTAGCCGAATACCCAATTTCCGTCTAACCCTTTAAAGGATCTGACAACTAAATACATGACTCCACTACAACCTGCCACCATCCCTAAGTCATCAAGGCACGAGATCTCTGCAGGTATTCGGCACGACCTATCATTAATGCATGAGACCCCCTCAGGCCTCCGATGCACTCAGTCATTAAATGAACACGGCTCAAGATGATCTCCGGATCACTGAACCATCAAAGCGTATGGCTCTTTCTGACCGCCGGTTCGCTCAGCAATCAATGCACTTGTCATCTACGAACCCCAGGCCCACCACGGCCGGCGGTTCAACCACCCCAACGGGTCCGATCAACCGTGACAACTCCCTGACTCCGGTCTGATCCGGCCTTATTCTCCACTACGCCATTAATGAGCAAGATCGTTCCCAATTATCACAAAAGAGGACAAATTCCCCTGTCACCTCCCAGGTAACATAATATATTTCTATAAAAGGGAACCTGGGGGGAAGGAGGAAAAACAACACAAAACAACACAAAACAACACAAAACGGACACACAAAGAAAAAACATTCCTCCTCCTTTACTCCCCCACATATTAGCCCCCTCTGACTTAAGCTTCGGAGGGCCGGCGCCGGAAAGCCCGGCCACCGGCTTTCTTGCAGGACTCTCCAGGAGGACGCCACCAGTTGACACACCGCCATCCACCGTCCCGGCAGCGGAGCTCCTCCCCTCTCGTTTCGCGGCAGCCCCCGGGTCCAATTTCCAGCAACAGTTACCATTCTTCAATCCATTTTTTTAATCCACAGAACTCTTTTAGTGACACTCCCAAATCAACCAATAGCCCTCCTAATGCCTCTTCTTTACCATATCTTATACTCGAGCCCAATGATCCATTAACATCAACCCACATTGATCCATCCATATCTTTAGCCCCAAATCCTCAAACTCATCCCAGTACTTTACAAACACATGACAATGATCCAACCACGACATGTGACCAACGTTCTATAACCACTGCTGCACCTGTTGCTACTGAGCTAGTGACTTCTTCTCCTCACATTGGTGGTCATCATATAGTCACATCCACCAAGGATGGTACACTTATCCACATCGCTTTAGCATAAAATATCCCTTGGCATTTATGGCTTCCACTATCCCTACCGAGCTCACCTGCTTCACTCAAGCTCAACGTGATCCTTAATGATGTGAAGCAATTGCAGATGAATACAATGTCTTGCTCTCTAACAGTACCTGGCTTTTAGTTCTACCCTATCCTTCACAACATGTTATTATCAAAAGGCGATCTAATGGCTCCATCAAGCACCATGAAGCCCGCTTGGTCGCAAAAAGCTTCAACAATAAAAGGTTGTTGAGTATGATGAGACATTCAGCCCAATTATCAAGCCTGTCATAATTCACATTGTTCTTTCTCTTGCAGTTTCCAAAGGTTGGCCCATTCAGCAATTGGATGTCAATAATGCATTGCTCCATGGACATCTCATCGAGGATGTTTATATGAAACAACCTTCTGGTTTCACTAGTCAGAACCATCCCACTTATGTTTGCAAGCTACAACATTCTCTTTATGGTCTTAAATAGATGCCATGTGCTTAGTTTCAATGGTTGAGCTCTCGCTTATATACTCTTGGCTTTTATGAGTCTAAGACTGATGTCTCACTTTTATCAAGCACACCAAAGAATATGTGACACTTCTTCTAGTTTATATTGATGATAGTATTCTTACTGGCACTCTTACTGCTCCATTGGATGACCTTATTGCTTCTTTACAAACTGAATTTGCCATGAAGAATGTAGGCTCTCTTCATTACTTTTTGGGCATTGAGGCTAAGACTACTACTTCTGAACTTTATCTGACTCAATCAAAGTATATTTTTGATCTTTTTCTCAAAACCAACATGGATGATTGTAAGCCTGTCTCGATATCTATATCTATTAGATTCCAACTTTCTCATTCTGATGGTTTGCCACTTTCTGATCTAATTCAATATCGAAGTTTGGTGGGTGTAGCACCTTACTCTTATACATCCTAACATTGCCTTTGCAGTCAACCAAGTATGTCACTTCATGAATAGACACACTTTAATGCACTAGCTGACAGTCAAGCATATTCTTCACTACTTGAAGCAAACTATCAACTATACTACTTATTTAACCAAACGCACATCCTCTTCTCTTCATGCCTACTCTCACACCAATTGGGCTGGTGATCGTGATGACCGGCATTCTGTAAGTGGCTTTAATATTTTTCTTGGTCGTAATCTCATATCCTGGAGTGCTAAAAAGCAACATACTGTGGCACGTTAAAGTACCAAATCGGAATATAAAAGGCTTGACAATGCTGTTGTTGATTTAATTTGGAATCAATGTTTACTACAAAAATTGGGTATCTCACTTTCTCAAGCCCGTATACTTTGGTGTGATATGCCATATATCTTACTGCCAATCCCATGTTTTATGCTTGGGCCAAGCATATTGAAATTGATTTTCATTTTGTTCGAGAGCGGGTGGCTCGTTGTCAGCTTCATGTCCAAATCATCTCCTCTAACGACCAACTTGCTAATATATTCACTAAAGAACTTGCCTCCCAACGTTTTCAACAGTTGCATTCCAAGCTTTTAGTTGTACCCCATCTTAGCTTGGGGGGGTGTTGGCAGTATCTTCATCTCAGTCCCATATCAAGCTACATATCAAGGATCTATGATTCTAAAAATTTTGAATTTTGAATTTTGAATTTTAAATTTCAAATAGCATAAACTTAGGATTGATTCTAGGGTTCCATTTGCCATTTATTTCTATCTTTGTATCATTCTAGTTGTAATCTCTTGTATATTTCAACTATAAATATATGTGATGACTACCTCATGAGGTAGGTAGAAAAAATTCTCCACAATATTTTTTTTCTACATATTCTTACAGCTAGGTAAGATTTTAGATCGTCCACAATATTTGAGTTTTTGCTAAAAATCAAGATGTCATCAACACACAAGAGGATGCACTCACTATCTACTACCTGACTACATACACACTTACCATAGTAAATAACTATAAAGCTAGAGATAGGATGACTATATCAAACTTTTCATGCTACTGCTTAGGAGGCCTATTTAAGCCCATATGACCAATTTGCATACCTTCTTTTCTTGCAGCTTAACAATGAAACCTTCAAATTGTTCCATATAAATCTCCTTATTTAGATCACCATTTAAGAACATAGTCTTGACATCCCTTTGGTGAATATGGATGCTAAAGCTAGCAAGTTTCTAATAATAGTAATTCTAGAGACAGGAAAATAGGCATCAAAATAACCTTCCTTTCTTCTAGGTAAAGCGTTTAGTTATTGCTCTAGGCTTATACCTTGCTGCACTATGATCTGGTCTTAGTTTCCTCCGGAACCCACTTGCATCCTACTTTTTATTCCCTGGAGGTAAGTCAGTGAGATCCCAAGTGTTTTTTTGTGAAAATTGACTCAAATTCAAAGTTAATAGCTTATTTTATGAAAGGTGCATCCATAGAAAGACATGGCTACTTCACAAATTTTAGGTTCACCTTCTATCAAATAGTTATAGAACTCTTCATTAAAGTTCTTATGAACTCTAACTCTCTTACTCCTATTCAAGTCCAGGTTCTCAAGATCTGGTAAAGCTACTAGAAGGTATATGTATAGAAGTAAAGGGCTGATAATTATCTTGGTTAGGAATTCTAGACATGAGGGAAAGATATCTTTGAAATGGGTAGCATCTTTAGCTTCAATTATTGTATTATTTGCAAAGTCACTTAAATCTGATTTTATCACTAAGAATAGATTAGCATGGCTATTCCAGCAAAAAAATTTCTACCCTTCAGGTCCAGGTATTGCTATCTTAGCCAATCAACCTCAAACTCCATGATTCTAACTTAGATGTCCTATTCTTCCAAGTCTTCTTCTATTTTTGAAAGGTACCTGGTTAACAATATAACAAGTGGACAAGAGTTCCTTCACCCACAAGCTTTCAAGTATAGCCAAATCGATTAGTATGGATTTCACCATATCCATTAAGTTGTGGTTTTTCCTTTCAGCTACTCCATCGAATTCAGGTATATAGGGAGCAACCACTTTATGGATGATCCCATGCTCACTATTGACTCAACCGTTTTAGCTCTTCCTCCGGAGCCACAGTCGACTGCTTCTCCTTCCCTTCCAGAGCAGTCTCGATCTCCTCCTCACTTGGCAGCAACCACTAATGTTACTCAGCCATCTGAGTAACCGTATATAGTTTATCTTTATCTCCTTAACAAACCAAGCTTGTAACCTTATCTACCTAACGAAACAGAGCATGTATCGATATATATATTGGGCTGTACAGTAATGAATGATAAGTGATTATCTTTCTCTCTCTAAAATATTATTCTCTCTCTCTCTGAAACTCTCCTCTATTCTGGAGTTTTATATGGTATCAGAGTATCAAGTGACAAACGTCCCAATGTCGATCTCTGGACAATCCCCCTCTGAGTCTTTTGCTGCAAACACCATCCCCTCTTATCCTGCCTACACAGCAATTCCCCATGTGCTCATGGTGAAACTCACCCGTGACAACTTCCTTCTCTAGAAAGCACAACTGGTTCCATACTTTTGGGGACAGGATGTGTTTGGATTCTTTGATGGCTCCATCAAAGCTCCACCTCCCCTGCTGCGGTCTTCCTCAACGGATGAAGCGGAGAGCACACCACTCTCGAATCCTGCTTATCACCAATGGGTTAAATAAGATCAGCTTATCTTGAGTACCCTCATGTCTTCCCTCTCTGAAGGTATCCTTGCCCTAATCATTGGCTTTACTACTTCCCATGAGGTTTGGCAAGCGTTAGAGAGGAGTTTTGCCTCCCATTCTCGAGCAAGAGTAGTGCAATTACACACTGAACTGGCCGGTATGAAGAAAGGTAGTCTCTCTATCACTGAATACTTTCTGAATTTGAAGAAAATTTCTGATGAACTTGCCTCTGCCGGTCACTCCCTAAGCAGTGACGATCTGCAGAGTTACCTGCTTGCTGGTCTTGGATCTGATTATGATTCTTTTGTTACTTCTGTAACTACTCAGCTTGATCCTCTGTCTCTTGACGAACTTTACTGTCATCTTCTCACCCATGAGTCGCGTCTAACAACCAACAATCAACCTTCCTCCCCGGCTGACATTGCTGGTTCATCTGCAAACATTGCCACCCGGAGTAACCCCACTTCCTATCGCAATCATGGAAGTGGTAACCATGGCACCGCCTTCTCCTATCGTCCTCGGGGGCATGGCAATAATCGGGGACATGGTGGATGCTCCTCTCAGCTACAGCGGGGTCATCCAGGATCCCTTCCTTCTTATCGTCCTGTGTGTCAAATTTGTAACAAAACAGGGCATACAACATTGCGATGCTTTCGACACTTTGATTGTTCCTTGTAGGATACCTCGAACAACTCTGACCAAGCCATGGTCACTACCTCTAATTCCTCTACTTCTCCTGATTGGCATCTGGATACTAGTGCCACCCATCATCTCACTCCAGACATGAACAACCTCACCATTTGGAATGATGAGTATTCAGGGACTGACCAGATTCAAGTGGGCAATGGCGCAGGTTTGCCTATTTCTCATATTGGTTCTTCTGCTATTTCCATGTCCCACAACTCCTTTCTTCTCGATAATATTCTCTTGGTTCCTGACATCCAAAAAAATCTTTTATCTGTTCAAAAGTTTGCTCAAGATAATAATGTTTATTTTGAATTTCATGCCTCTCACTTTGTACTTAAGGATTACTCGGGAAACACCCTGCATCGCGGCCCTCTACATAACGGACTCTACTGTCTTTCTCCTTCCCTTCCGTCTTCCAATAAATGGGCATTTACTGGTGTCTAGGCATCTTTCACTGATTGGCATCGCCGACTCGGCCATGCAGCTTATGTGGAGTGATTGATTATACCCCTATTTGATTTTGATGAGCTCAAAGCATTTGAGTATATTTTATGTTGTACTAATGAATTCAATCTAGTGTTTCAGGCAAATTTATGTGAATTTCTGTTTAAGTGCCTCGAGCTTTGGTTCAAAGTATTTTGGCTAAGTGTTGAACTCAGTTTGAACCAAAGTCTGAAGCTCGAGTCGACTCCTGAAGATTACGAGTCGACTCCAAGTGTTTCAGAGGTTCTGGCACAAGCTCGAGTCGACTCCGGTACACTACGAGTCGACTCCGACTGAGAACAGACAGAATGACAGAAAGATGAATTTCAGACCCTGTCACCGAGTCGACTCCTGAAGATTTCGAGTCAACTCCGATGCTTGCCGAGTCGACTCCCGACGGTTCCGAGTCGACTCCAAAGGGTAACAGAAGAAAGACAGAACGATGGTTTTAGACCCTGTTACCGAGTCGACTCCAAAAAGTTACGAGTCGACTCCGAAGTTTGGCGAGTCGACTCCTAGCAATGTCCGAGTCGACTCTCAGAGGAAAGCAAATCTGAAAGGCAGAGAACCAACTTTAGAGACCCTATGAACGAGTCGACTCCAAGTGCTCCAGAGTCGACTCCCAAGTCAGCCGAGTCGACCCCAACAAGGTCCGAGTCGACTCTGAAGCAGTTCAACTCGAAAGACAGAGGATCAGTTTTTCGGTCTCTGAGAGCCGAGTCGACTCCAAGAAAATCCGAGTCGACTCGAGGAAGAAAAAAAAAGATGGGTCTCTGGAACCCTGAGAACGAGCCGACTTCTAAGTATCCGAGTCATCTTCAGATGTTGGCGAGTCGACTCCAGCTTGGTCCGAGTCGACTCCAGAACGGGACAAGCACTTTAATTCAAATCCTGAACAGTGGACGAGTCGTTTCCTATAAAGGGCGAGTCGACTCCAGCAACAGCCGAGTCGACTCCAGATCACACGTGTCGACTCCAATCCCAACGGACACATTGTCAGGATGTGCAGACTAGACAGAATGGCTCCAAATCAGTTCCTAACGGCTAGTTTTTGAAAGGAACCCCTTAAATAGCCTCAGTGAACAGTAGCAGACATCAAGAGAGCTATTCCATTCAAGTAAAAAGGCATTTTCACTTACCAAGAGTTCTCAAGAGTAAATACAAGAGAAAGAAGAAAGAGTTGCATTCAACTCCATCCGACAAGCACTTCCTTCGCATTCAAGGCTCTCCTGCTGTCCTCAAATCTTCAGCACTTTCTAGAGGAGATCCAGAAATCGAGAAGCCCCTACTTTCCATTCCAAAATTTGTTTGAGGGCTTCTAACCTTTACTTTGCATTTATTATTTTCACATCTGCTTGTTTAGAAGCTTTCTCTGTGAAATCCCAAACTCTACTTTTCTTACTTGATTCAATCAGAGGATTAAATCAAGGGTTGTAAGGTTTGTTGGTGAGCCAAGTATAAAACCAACGGTGTATGGTTTTGGTTGGTGAACCGGGAAAAACCAACTGGGTTTGATTGTGAATCCGGAAAAACAATCGGGTGGTTCTAGTCGATGAGCCTGTGAAAACCGACCGAGTTCGTTGTTATCTCATGAAAACAACAAGTTGGGTTGTGAGCTTGTAAAACAACCGGCTGTAATCCTAGGAATTATAGTGAACACCCAAGTGCGGCTTGGAGAGTGGACGTAGGAGCAAGAGTTGGCTCTGAACCACTATAAACTTGTTTGTGTTTGTATTGGCTGCTGTCCCCTTCTCTCTCTTCACTCACTTCATCTAGTAACTTAACTAATTTGCTTGCAATAGATTTAGTTAATTACTTATCATAGTTTTAATTGGTCATAATTAATTAAAAACCAATTCACCCCCCCTCTTGGGTTGTCTCCTTGGGCAACAGCTTACCCAACTGTTCGTCAGATCCTCTCCAAATTTGCTCTGCCTGTGTCTTCGAACAAACCATCTCCTGTCTGCAATGAATGTCAAATGCCTAAGAGTCATTGTTTGTCTTTTAAAAATTCTATGAATCATTCTTTGGAACCTTTAGATCTCATCTTTAGTGATGTTTGGGGGCCATCTTCCGTACTTTCTACATATGGTTCTCGCTACTATGTAAGCTTTGTCGATGATTGCACTAAATATATTTGGCTTTTTTCTCTCAAACTCCGATCTGAAGTTGAACATGTCTTCTTTCGTTTTCAATCCTTGGTTGAACGCCAGTTTGGTAGGAAAATTAAAGCTGTTCAAACTGATTGGGGCGGCGAATATAGAAAGTTGAATAAGTATTTTCTTTCTTATGGTATTCAACACCGTTTCAGCCCTTCCTCTGGAGCCACAGTCGACTGCTTCTCCTTCCCTTCCAGAGCAGTCTCGATCTCCTCCTCACTTGGCAGCAATCACTTCTGTTACTCAGCCTTCTGAGTAACCGTCTATAGTTTATCTTTATCTCCTTAACAAACCGAGATTGTATCCTTATCAACCCAACGAAACAGAGCGTGTATCAATATATATATTGGGTTGTACAGTAATGAATGATAAGTGATTATCTTTCTCTCTCTGAAACATTGTTCTCTCTCTCTCTGAAACTCCCTCTATTCTAGAGTTTTATACTCACGACAGAACATGGTCAATTTATTAGATTTATACCCCTCGATCAGCCTTAAGTATTTTAGTTTTCCCATCTAATTGATTCTCTAATTTTGTTTTATAAGTTTTGGGTTTGCTCAACATTTTATCTTTGAAGATTGGAAGAGAGGTATATCAATGCCTAGAAAAAACATCTACAAAGGTCACAAAGTATCTATTACCAGCTCTTGTAGGGATTCGATTTGAATCACAAACATAACTAAGAATTGAAAATAAGAGGCTGGTACTTCTCCACAGATTTGAATGTTTTCCTTAGTTGTTTAGCTTGTACATATGCTTCAGACTTATGCTTAAGATCAATGTTTGACTCAAGAATCAAATTAAGGTTCATCGTCTTTTCTATATTTCCTCAGTTAACATGACCAAATTGCCTATGCCAGACAGAACAAGAGTAAATAGTGGAAATTAGAGAAATTTTATTACTTTCAAGAACAGTTTGTACAATTTTGAAAAGGCCTTCAGATGCGTAATCTTCTGCTGTGAATAAATTACCCAACTTTCTCCTATGACAAAAAACGACGATAACAATCTTATAGCATCCCATTACAACTTAATAAGTTATAAGCCTATTGAACTAGAGTAGAACCTGTAATTGATTCTTCTAACATTAGAAACATCCCAAGGGGCAGGATCTTGCAAACATTATCTTTAAATTCATAGGTACCATTCCAATCACTCTTGCAGCAAAGTCATTCTCAAGAGTCACTTCCTCTACTTGTATCTTAATAAGTTGAAAACTTATCAAAACAAAAATGAATGGGAGCATCATAATCCATGTCAAGTAAACTAGAGGAGGGCCAGAGGCAGAGCTTAAGGAAGGGTCAGATAAGCTCTCTCCAACCATGAGCACATTCACTTAAGCCTTTAAAGTGCTTTGACCATTTCAGTTAGGTTTGAGCTTTCCAGTCTACAGGTGTAAGCAGTCCCAAGCAATGTGGTTGTTCCTCTCACAAATAAAGCAGATTTTCCTGCATGTTGAACTGTGATCCTTTTGCTGGAATTCAGAAGATGCTGAAATTAAAGGAGGTTGACTGTTGATGTATCTTGGGGAGAGCAACCGTTGGAAGTTCTTCTGATTCATATACCCAGCATTACTTGTCTTTTAATGTTTTAGAAATCAAGATACATTGAATGTAAGAAGCCTAAAGGGCATGTTTATGTGTTTAAACTCATATGTTGAATAAACAAAATGCTTGCTGTTCTGACATCTCTTCTTCTGAACATTTTATCTTTTATATATCATCCTCCCAAAAACCAACAAATGGTATCAGAGCCCTATTGATCTTAAGGGGTCTTTAAAGCAGCTGGAGTACGGCTTCAGCAAGTGGTCTCCCTGCACCACCTGTATTCTCAGGAGAGAATTATGATTATTGGTCAGTTAAAATGAAGGTGTTCTTGATGGCATGTGATCTATGGGAATCTATTGAAAAAGGGTTTGATGAAAAGCCCTTGGGAGAGAATCCAACAGTGAGTGAAATAAAAGCTCACAAGGATGAATCAAAGAAAAATTACAAAGCTCTTTCAGTAGTATCAGAAAATATTTTCCCCAAAATTGTTGGAGCCAAATCAGCCAAGCAAGCCTGGGATATATTACAGGAGGAGTTTCAAGGATATGAGAAAGTCAGATCTCTGAAGCTGCAAACTTTGAGAAGAGATTTTGAAAATTTAAAAATGAAGGATGGTGAAACAATCAAAGATTATTCTACAAGCTTTTCAGAATTTGTGAATCAGATGAAGATCTATGGAGAATCAATTTCAGAAGATCGTCAAGTGTTGAAGATCTTGAATACTTTACAAGATAGGTTCAACATTGTTATTCCTGCGATTGAAGAATCAAAGGATTTGTCCAAACTCACTCCGATAGAGCTGTGGGGATTATTGCTGGCGCATGAGCAGCGGATGGACAAGAGATCCAAAGGTGAATCTGAAGGAGCCTTTCAGGCACGACAGAAAGATAAAGGATCTTCATCAGCATACAAGGGAGGCAAAAGAATTTTTGGCAACAGAAGATATGATGGTGACAGAAGTGATGGAACCAAGCATAATTCTGCTTCAGAACATAAGGAAAAGTTTTCACCTTGTGGAACATGCCAAAAGACTAATCACCTGGAGAAGTATTGCGGGAAAAAAATGCAATGTAGATCTTGCAAGAGGTTTGGCCACATTGAAAAATTCTGTAGGGCCAAATGGTGGCAGCAGACTCAAAGTTCTCCAACTGAACAAAACCAGCATGTTAATTTTTCAGATTACCAGTCGCAAAGGAATCATTTGTTCATGGTCCATCATTCATCTACCACGGACAGCAGAAACCTGTGGTATATCGACAGTGGTTGTACCAGTCACATGACCAACAACCCCAAGTTGTTTTGTGAACTCGATAAGTCAGTCAAAGTTTCAGTTCGAATGGGGAATGGAGCGGTTGTTCAATCAGAAGGTAAAGGTAGAATTTCAGTAGAAACAAAGAAAGGTACGAAATACATCAAAGATGTTCTGTTGGTTCCTATTCTAGATCAAAACCTGTTTAGGGTGGGGCAAATGATAAGTAAAGGATATTCCTTGCATTTTCAAAAGAATTGTTGCATGATTTATGATCCTTTAGGAGTGGAAATTGCTAAAATAGGCATGCAAAATAATAGTTTTCCTTTGAACTGTCACATTTCTTCTGCTAATGCATTTAAAAGTAGTGTAGATGAAACTGATTTGTGGCACAGAAGATATGGGCATTTTAACTTGCTCTCACTGTAGTTTATGCAAAAGGGGAATATGGTGAGAGACTTGCCAGTCATCAGCATTTGTGATGAGTTATGTAAGCCGTGCAAGTTGGGGAAACAACACATGCAGTCTTTCCCTTTTGCAAGCTCCTGGAGAGCAAAGAAAAAGCTTGAACTGGTGCACACAGATGTGTGTGCACCATGAGGACTCCATCACTTAGTGAGAATAAGTACTTTATTCTGTTTATTGATGACTTTACAAGGTTGACATGGGTTTATTTTATGAAAAGAAAATCTGAAGTATTTTCTGTTTTCAAGAAATTCAAAGGTTTTGTTGAAATCCAAAGTGGATACATGATAAAAACTATCAGATCTGACAGCGGCAAGGAGTATAACTCTATTGAATTTGACAAATACTGTGAAGAAGAAGGTGTGGAACATCAATTGACTGCAAGCTACACTCCACAGCAAAATGGTGTTTCAGAACGAAAAAATAGAACTGTTATGGAGATGGCTAGATGTATGTTAATAGAGAAGAACTTGCCAAAACATTTCTGGACGGAAGCTGTCTACACAACAGTTTATTTGTTGAACAGGTTGCCTACAAGAGCAGTCAAAGAAGTGACTCCAATTGAAGCATGGAGCAGCCATAAGCCTACTGTCAAGCATCTGAAGGTGTTTGGATCCATTTGCTATGTTCATGTTCCTACTGAAAGAAGTCATAAGTTGGAAGATAAGGCCGAAAAAGGAATTTTTCTTGGCTATACCTCACAAACAAAAGGCTATAAAGTTTTCAACCTCAACATATAGAAGATAGTGATTAGCAGAGATGTAGAGGTTGATGAAAATGCTCACTGAAATTGGAAAAATTCAAATGTTGAAAGAAAGCTTACTGCACATTATCCTTTTGAAGTTTCAGAAGAATTGAGATAGAAGACATTCAGGAGCCATTTGAAGAGGAGCAGGATGCTGCCTCCAGTAGCTCATCAGAAATATCTACCATCGGAGGAACCAGATCTCTAGGGGATATATATGAAAGGTGTAGTTTTGTAGCAGTTGAACCTACTGATTTTGTAAAAGCCTCTAAGTATGATGAATGGAACACTGCGATGCAGGAGGAGATACGCATGATCAAAAGAAATAAAACATGGGAGCTTGTTCAAAGGCCTCAACAGAAGAAAGTCATTGGAGTAAAATGGGTCTACCGAACTAAAGTAAATCCTAACAACTCAGTTTACAAATACAAAGCGTGACTAGTGGTTAAAGGCTATGCTCAACAACCTGGAGTTGATTTCAATGATACTTTTGCTCTCGTTGCAAGGTATGACACCATTAGATTATTAATTTCCCTTGCAACACAGAAGGCATAGAAAATTTTTCAGATGGATGTCAAGTCAACCTTTCTTAATAGTTACCTTGAAGAAGAGATATTTATGGAGCAACCAGAAGGATTTGTTGTCAAAGGCAAAGAAGATTGTGTTTACAAATTAAAGAAAGCTTTGTATGGGCTCAAGCAAGCCTCAAGAATCTGGTACAGTAGGATTGATACGTACTTCATCAGGCAAGGTTTTAGGAGGAGCCAAAATGTAGCAACTCTTTATGTGAAGGGCACTAGCAGCTCAGGTCTTGTGATTGTCTCTTTATATGTTGATGATTTGCTGGTTACAGGAGACAATTTACAAGAGATCAAAAGGTTTAAATAGGAGATGCAGAAGCAATTGAAATGACTGATTTGGGAATCATGAATTATTTTTTGGGCATGGAGATTCAGCAGAAAAATGAGGGGATCTTCATGTCACTGGAGAAGTATGCAAAAGATGTTTTGAAAAAAATTCGGATGAATGAATGCAAGTCTGCGTCTACACCTCTTGTGCAAAATGTGAAGCTTTGGAAAGATGATGGTGGAAAACTGGTTGATGGAAGAGTGTACATAAGCTTAGTTGGGAGTCTTATGTATCTTACAACAACTAGGCTAGAATTAACCTTTGCAACCAGTCTACTATCATGGTTCATGCAAGCACCAAGTGAATCTCATTGGGGTGCAGCAAAAAGAGTCTTGAGATATCTGAGAGGAACAACAGATTTTAGGATATGGTTTAAGCCAAGTTCAGAAGAGAAATTAGTTGCTTTTATAGATAGCGACTAGGCAGGTTCAATTGATGACATGAAGAGCACTTCAGGATATGCTTTTATACTTGGATCAAGTGTATTTTCATGGAATTCAAAGAAGCAAGAAACAGTGGCCCAGTCTACTGCTGAAGCAGAATACTTAGTAGCAGCAGCAACAGTAAATCAAGCTATTTGGTTGCAGAAAATTTTCACTGATTTGGGAGTTCAGCAAAAGGAAGCTACTAAAGTCTTCTGTGACAACAAATCTGCAGTTGCTATAGCCAAGAATCCAGTTAGTCATGGGAGAACAAAACATATCAACATCAAATTTCATGTGGTGAGAGAAACTGAGAAAGAAAATGAAGTTTGTCTAACCTACTGCAGTTTAGAAGAACAACTAGCAGATATTTTTACAAAAGCTTTACCAAAAGCAAGGTTTGAGTATTTGAGGTTTCAGTTGGGTGTTACCAGCAAAAGTATCAAGGAGGAGTGTTGAACCGTGATCCTTTTGCTGGAATTCAGACGATGCTAAAAATAAAGGAGGTTGACTGTTGATGTATCTTGGGGAGAGCAATTGTTGGAAGTTCTACTGATTCATATACCCAGCATTACTTGTCTTTTAATGTTTTAGAAATCAAGATACATTGAATGTAAGAAGCCTAAAGGGAATGTTTATGTATTTAAACTCATATGTTAAATGAACAAAATGCTTGCTGTTCTGACATCTCTTCTTCTAAACATTTTATCTTTTATATATCATCCTCCCAAAAACCAACACTACAAGCCTCATTCTTAGGCTTCCTTTCATTAGGCTGGTTGGTATACCTATGTTTCTGGTTTTGGTTGAAGTTCTTCTTAAAGCTCTTCCTCCTATTTATTATTCTGAATTTCCAAGTATTTTTTTCTTAAATTTCTAAAGATTCACAACATTCCCTTTTGTTTTCTATCGTAAACGACTAAGTTGTCTCATTTGCGGCGGAGCATTTTGGAGGGGTGTTTTGAACCAACATGTCTGCTATCCCAATCACATTACGAACATTTTATTTTCTGATTTTATTAGATGTATTCATACTAAAGGTGTATGATCCATTCATCTTGCCAAAAAAAATAACATTCCTTTTTTATTGTATCCTTATCTCTAACTAATGGGATATTATTTTTTAATATTGGAGAGCTGTTGAGATGTTTTCAGCACACTGCAAAAGGTGGGCCTGATTGAAGGAAATTTTTCTCCGCACCGTTGAGGTGTAATATTGCAATATATGGGTGTATATAAGAGTCCTATGACTGAAATACAAACACAAGAAGAAAAAGTTTTCCTTCTATCTCTATCATCTCCTACATTCTTATCTTTCTTGTTGAAATATTTCCCCACATTTTCTTCTTTTCCTAGACAACCTACTGATCATGAGGATGAGTTCCAAGGAAGGTGGAACTATCTCGATCCCTCCTTTTTAGGGTGTACCTTGCCATAATTGTGGCAAACCAAGACAGTTTCGGCAATAAAATCAAAAAAGCGGCAAGGGAAGAGGAGTTGGAGAAAGAAAGAGAGGAAGAGAGAGAGAGAGAAAGGGAGGGAGAGAGGGCGGTAGTGAGCAGCAGCCACCAAAATTGGGCCGAGAGAGGGGAGAGAGAAATTTTGAGGCCCTCTCTCCTCCCCCTTCCCTCGCCTCTATTCCAGCGGCCATCTCTCACGTCGCCGTCTCCCTTGCTTCCCTCCCTTCCCCTCTCTCTCTTCCTCTCTTTCCTTCTCCCTCTCCCCCTCCCTTTGCCTCTCTCTCTCCACCTCACTCTCCTGCTTTCTCCCTCGCTCTCTTTTTCTCTCTCTCTCTTCTTACACTCCCCCATGCTTGTTGGTCTTCCTATTGGTCCGTGCCGGAACGGCATAGCATGGAGGCAAACCATACCATACCACTGGCCTACTAATATGAGTGTTGGTTCCAGTACTGTAGACCTTGATCAATTCTCTTTCTATAGGCTTGCAAATAGAGGAGATGATTGACAATCAAAGGATCATAGTATTTTGGAAACACCAATACCGATGGTGCCTGCACATAGGTTGGCATCTGCCGCTTTAGAGCAACAAATACACATCTTGATCCCAAGCCAACCACTTTGCATAAGTAAAATATTTTTTTGCTTAAATACATAATGTTGTTCAATGTTTATTTCTTAAATTGATCATCTTCAATTAATTTCCAACATATTCACTGTCCAAGAATGCAGCATTTTGCTTGCCATGTTATCCTTTTAGTAGGAATTGAATGGGGTATCCTAGATCATTTTCTTGAATGTTGAAGGATTTCAAAAAGGTTAATGATGGATTCAATTATGCAATATTGGGGCATATATGAAAGAACCTAACAGTCTAGATTAAAGTTTGTTGTCTCGATATCGAACCATATACTAGTACCATGCTGGTACAATGTTGGTATGCCTAATAGAGGGTTGGTTTGGTGTACTGAGACTCGTATAGTATGCCCCATCCCAAGTCTCAGTTCGACACTAGTATGGTATAGTATACTTGATACGAGATAGTATGTACTAGTACGGTGAACTATGCCAACATATTAAGAAGGTGGTTCACTAGCAAAGTTCTACCCAAATTGCAAAGAACATAATACAACTTATTACCCCAATTGACACTATCTAGTAGTTGAATATTCAAGCTTGTGAATTCCGAGGTTGCTAAAAGAGGCCAGTTGTTCGACACGTCGGCTCTCGGGGCAGAGTTGCGGGCTGCCTGGGCAGATCTTCGACGTGCGAGGCGGGTGCTGCAGGCTAGTTCAGTTATCTGAGAGGGCGATTCAGCCACAATGATCAGGTGGATTCAGGGGGGTCTGAGGGGCGCGAGCACAGACCTGTTGGGGTATGTGGAGACCATTGGTGATGAAGAGAATTGAAGGAGAATCAATTCTGCATAGTTCTGTCTGGCAGACTGTCAGAGTCGACTCGAGCTACAGTCGAGTCGACTCGGAAACAGCCGAGTCGACTCGAGGCTCGTCGAGTCGACCCGGAAGGAGAAAAGCCAGAAGACTGAGAAAAACCATGTTTCTGTGTGGACTGTAAGAGTCGACTCGAAGGTTGGTCGAGTCGACTCGAAGCATCGTCGAGTCGACTCGAGCTACAGTCGAGTCGACTCGAGATCGTGCCAGTTATACTAGGATTTGTCCAGACGTGCCAGAGTCGACTCGAACTACAGCCGAGTCGACTCGGGCTCACGGAAAATCATACGGACGAGTTTCCTTTGGTGTTTTTGGTGGCGTTTCGACGGCTATGATCATCTGAAGGTCTTGAGACTATATATAGGACTCATGAGAGCCCTAGAGATGATGATTCCAATATTTTTGAGAGAGACTCTTGTTTGTTTTGTGAGGCTAGGGTTCTAGAGAAGAAGAGGATTGGGATCCTTTCTTCTTGTGCAAAGGGAATTCTATGTGAATCTCTTGTAGAGCGATCGCTTGTGATCGTTCGGGTGTGCGCTATCTCTGTAATCAGTTCATCCTAAGTGAGATTTGGAGCGGTGGAGGACGTAGGCTACTTGTAGCCGAACCTCGTTACATCTTTGTGTTTGCTTTGCTATTTTCTTCCTTCTTCTTCCTTTGATTTGATAATCCGCTGCGTTGCTCAAGTGTTTTACCCTATTGATACCAGGGGTAATCTTTTGCCCTTCGTAGCAGAGCGAAGAGGTGATCCTTGAGTCCGGTGTCGAGGGAGCGAGAGAGTGCTTATCCGTTTATTCTCTCTTTGCTTGTCCGACGTTGGTGGTGGTGCCGGTGTGAGTGGGTTTCGGCACAGTCGCTGCCCCAACAAGTGGTATCAGAGCTATTGGTATTCTGCGATGGCGGATGAAGGGAAGTTGCGAATTGAGAAGTTCATTGGCACGAACTTCGGGTTTTGGAAGATGCAAATAGAGGATTACCTTTACCAGAAGGATCTCTATTTACCTCTTGGAGGCAAAGCGAAGAAACCAGAGAAGATGTCCGATGAAGACTGGGAGGTCCTCGATCGGAAGACGCTCGGCACCATTAGATTGTCACTTGCATCTCAAGTGGCATTCAACATCAAAAACGAGAAGACGACGATGGAGTTGATGGCAACATTGTCACGGATGTACGAGAAATCCTCAGCATCAAACAAGGTATTTCTCATGAAGAGGTTGTTTAATCTTCGTATGAAAAATGGCGGCAGCGTAGCAGAATACCTCAACGAGTTCAATGGACTCACGGCCCAGTTGGTGTCAGTGGAGATTAGTTTTGACGATGAGATTCGGGCATTGCTAATCCTCTCCGGATTGCCTGATAGCTGGGAGGGCCTGGTGATGGCGGTGAGCAACTCTTCGGCGACGGGGAAGTTGATTTTTGATGACGTTGTGGGAGTGCTTCTGAGTGAAGAAGAAAGAAGGAAATCTTCTGGAGCTACGGAGTCGTCTGGAAGTGCACTAAACACCTCTGACAGGGGAAGACAAAAGAAGGACAGTCGATTTCGAAGCGACTCGAAGTCGAGATCCAGCAGGTCTCGAGCACCTCAGAACAAGGGAGCGAAGTGCTGGAACTGCGGAAAGACGGGGCACTTTAGGAGGGACTGCAAATCTCCTAAAGGGAAGCAAGGCGACCACACCGAAGGAGTCAGCAAGGATCTGGCAAATCTTGCTGAAGACGGTGACATGGATGCCCTCGTTCTATCTTTATCTACCTGTGACGAGTCTTGGGTGATAGACTCGGGCGCGTCTTTCCATGCTACATCCCAACGGAAGCTTCTTGGAGGATATGAGAAGAGAGACTTCGGCAAAGTCTACCTAGGGGATGGAGAGCCTTGCACCATACAAGGAAGGGGAAGCGCGGAAGTGAAGTTGATTTCTGGATCTTCACTTGAGCTTGAGGACGTACGGCACGTGCCTCAACTGCAGAGGAATCTGATTTCTGTTGGACAGTTGGCGAGCCAGGGGTACAAGACTACTTTCACAGCTGATCAGTGAAAGATATCCAGGGGTTCGTTGACGGTGGCTAATGGCAAGAAGGTTGGGACACTTTATGTCGCCAACGGCACGGAGAACTCTATTGGAGTTGTTGCAGCAGATGTGGACGCCAAGTTATGGCATTGCAGACTAGGGCACATGAGTTATCAGGGACTGGAGGTGATGCACCAGTTAGGAAAGCTGCAGGGTCTCAGGAGTGTTGAGATGGACTTCTGTGAGGATTGTGTTCTCGAAAAGCAGAAGCGTGTTTCATTCAACAAAGAAGGTAAACCTCGGAAGCAAGAAAAGCTAGATCTCGTGCACACGGATGTGTGGGGGCCTGCACCGGTTTCTTCTATTGGTGGATCTCAGTATTATATTACTTTTATTGATGATGCTACCAGGAAGCTTTGGGTGTTCTTCTTGAAGCACAAGTCAGAGGTATTTGGGGTCTTCAGGAGATGGCAAGCGATGGTAGAACTTGAGACAGGAAGGAGGTTGAAATGCCTGAGATCGGACAACGGTGGTGAGTATTGTAGCAAGGAGTTTGAGGACTACTATGCAGAGGCTAGGATTGTCAGGCAGAGGACAGTTCTAGGAACACCACAACAAAATGGAGTTGCTGAAAGGATGAACAGAACAATTAATGAGCGTGCCAGGAGTATGAGGATACATGCTGGATTGCCACAGCAGTTTTGGGCGGAAGCAGTTAACACTGCTGCCTACTTGATCAACAGAGGGCCATCAAAGAAACTTGAATTTGGAATTCCTGAAGAAGCATGGACAGCGAAGAAGATTGATTTGGCGCACTTACGAGTATTCGGTTGTACCAGTTATGTCCATGTTGATTCCAGTCAAAGAAGCAAACTAGACGCTAAATCAAAGAAGTGCATTTTCGTTGGATACGGAGGTCAACAGTTTGGGTATCGGCTTTGGGATCCCGAACACAGGAAGATCATTCGTAGTAATGATGTGGTATTCAATGAGAAAATGCAGCAGAGCACTGAATCAGAAACAAAACCTGTTGAGCCGTGTTTTGTGGATCCTGAAGAGGAGTCTACAAATTCTGGTCAGAAGACTCAGTCAGAGCAAGAACCTGAAGTTTTAGCACCCTCTCCACAACTAAGAAGGTTCACTCGTAGTACTCACGGAAAGCCTCCTCAAAGGTATGATGGGACTCTTAGTTATTTGCTGTTCACAGATAATGGCGAACCTGAATGCTTCACGGAGGCATTGGAGGTTGATACCAGGGAGGAGTGGGAGTTGGCTATGGATGATGAGATGGAGTCATTGGAGCAGAATCAAACGTGGGATTTGGTGGATCTGCCCAAGGGGAAGAAAGCACTATCAAACAAATGGGTTTACAGGCTGAAGGAAGAGCAGAATGGGAAGAAGCGATACAAGGCCAGGCTGGTTGTAAAAGGATTTCAGCAGAGAGCAGGTATCGACTTCACGGAGATCTTTTCTCCTGTAGTCAAGATGAGTTCTATTCGGGCGGTGCTGAGCATGGTGGCAGTAGAGGATCTTCACTTAGAGCAGCTTGATGTGAAGACGGTCTTTCTCCACGGAGATCTCGATGAGGAGATATATATGCAGCAGCCGGAGGGATACATTGCAGCTGGCATGGGTGACTTAATTTGCAAATTGAAGAAGAGCCTATATGGTTTGAAACAGGCGCCCAGGCAATGGTATCTCAAGTTCGATAGTTACATGCTTGAGATAGGATACAGGAGATGTCAGGAGGATCACTGTTGCTACTTCCGGAACTTCGGCACATCTTACATTATCTTGCTATTATATGTTGATGACATGTTAGTTGCAGGAGCTAGCATGCATGAGATTGCAAAATTGAAGCTGAAGCTGTCAAGAAAATTTGCAATGAAGGATCTAGGAGCAGCGAAACAGATCCTCGGGATGCGGATCAGCAGAGATAGGTCTAAACATATCCTCAGACTATCTCAGGCGGAGTACATCAGCCGAGTACTCAGGAGATTCTGCATGGAGGGTGCCAAACCTGTTGGCACACCGCTGGGTGCCCACTTAAAGCTTTCAAAAGGGCAAAGTCCGAAGATGCGGGTGGAGGAGCTCAATATGTCAAAAATCCCGTATGCATCGGCGGTGGGAAGCTTGATGTACGCTATGGTGTGTACGAGACCAGACATTGCTCAAGCAGTGGGAGTTGTGAGTCGCTTCATGAGCTGCCCAGGCTTGGAGCATTGGCGCGCGGTCAAATGGATACTGAGGTATCTGAGAGGCACGGAGCACATGTCATTGTGCTATGGAGGTTCTGAGATCCGGTTACAGGGCTTTGTGGACTCAGACATGGCAGGGGACTTGGACGGCAGGAGGAGCACGACGGGGTACTTGTTCACCTTGGGCAGTGGAGCCGTCAGTTGGATTTCCAGGTTGCAACCAGTTGTTGCATTGTCGACTACGGAGGCGGAGTATGTGGCAGCCACAGAGGCGTGCAAGGAACTAATATGGCTTCAGGGCTTGATGAAGGAACTTGGGAAGGAGCAGAAGGATTGCATGTTATATTCAGACAGTCAAAGTGCAATTCATCTGGCGAAGAATTTAGCTTTCCATTCGAGGACGAAGCATATTGACATACGGTACCACTTCGTGAGGTCATTGCTCGAGCAGGGACTCGTCAAGTTGGAGAAGATTCATACAAGTCAGAATCCTGCAGATATGTTGACGAAGGTCGTCACGGTGGAGAAGCTGAGGAGTTGTTCAGCTTCTGCTGGTCTTCATGCTTGAAGACGTTGAGGAGGCATCGTACCTATCTCACTAGGATGATTCATTTTCAGTGGGAGCACAGAGGAGAGCCAAACAACAAGAGGATATACCCAAGGTCTCCAAGTGGGAGATGGTTGGGGTATGTGAAAACCATTGGTGATGAAGAGAATTGAAGGAGAATCAATTCTGCATAGTTCTGTCTGGCAGACTGTCAGAGTCGACTCGAGCTACAGTCGAGTCGACTCGGGAACAGCCGAGTCGACTCGAGGCTCGTCGAGTCGACCCGGAAGGAGAAAAGCCAGAAGACTGAGAAAAATCATGTTTCTGTCTGGACTGTAAGAGTCGACTCGAAGGTTGGTCGAGTCGACTCGAAGCATCGTCGAGTCGACTCGAGCTACAGTCGAGTCGACTCGAGATCGTGCCAGTTATACTAGGATTTGTCCAGACGTGCCAGAGTCGACTCGAACTACAGCCGAGTCGACTCGGGCTCACGGGAAATCATACGGACAAGTTTTCTTTGGTGTTTTTGGTGGCGTTTCGACGGCTATGATCATCTGAAGGTCTTGAGACTATATATAGGACTCATGAGAGCCCTAGAGATGATGATTCCAATATTTTTGAGAGAGACTCTTGTTTGTTTTGTGAGGCTAGGGTTCCAGAGAAGAAGAGGATTGGGATCCTTTCTTCTTGTGCAAAGGGAATTCTATGTGAATCTCTTGTAGAGCGATCGCTTGTGATCGTTCGGGTGTGCGCTATCTCTGTAATCAGTTCATCCTAAGTGAGATTTGGAGCGGTGGAGGATGTAGGCTACTTGTAGCCGAACCTCGTTACATCTTTGTGTTTGCTTTGCTATTTTCTTCCTTCTTCTTCCTTTGATTTGATAATCCGCTGCGGTGCTCAAGTGTTTTACCCTATTGATACCAGGGGTAATCTTTTGCCCTTCGTAGCGGAGCGAAGAGGTGATCCTTGAGTCTGGTGTCGAGGGAGCGAGAGAGTGCTTATCCGTTTATTCTCTCTTTGCTTGTCCGACGTTGGTGGTGGTGCCAGTGTGAGTGGGTTCCGGCACAGTCGCTGCCCCAACAAGACCACCCCTTGATCCGAGATATTGGGATAATGACAAAGGATGGGGTGGCCTTCCAGGCCAAGCATGTATTTAGAGAGACCAACGGGGTGGCCGACTGGGTGGTTGCCTATGCGGCTCACCACCCAGGTACACCCTATGGTCAGAAGAGGGGGAGCTGCCACGGGCGCTCCGTGAGCTTGTATTTTTTGACTTTATTGGGTGCATTCATACACGCACTATATGATGAACTTGCCAAAGCAAAAAAAAAATGAAGTTGTTCTAGATTATACTCCTTGAAATGCAAAATATGCATGTCCAAGAATCACAAAAGGTGATTTTACATATCTTGTTGAGAAAGGAGCAAAATGAAATCTGTGGGGACATTGGTGATGCAAAATTAATATTATCGTCAATGAAGCTCAAGATGAGTCCAGAACATAGCAGATGGCTCTTGTTTTTAGATATGTTTATGGAGATGGCTTGGTATTGGAGCAATTTTTTACCTTATTGATGTTTTATATATTATATCATCAACCATAAAGAATGAAATATCAATTACTCCTACTAGCCACAATCTTAGCATTAAGAATCTTCGAGATCAAGTAAATAATAGTGCCAACAACATGAGAGGTAAAAGGAATGGATCACAAGCTTGTTTATACATCATTAGCGAACCAGATCTAATAATAAGAGCACCATCTGAAAAAGTCATTGACCACCATTTGTTTCTAAACTGATTTTTCATAGTCAATATTGTTAGTGCTTCTTGCAAATTGCATGACAGTTACTGTTAAATTTCAACCCAAAAGTATAAGCTAGTAGGTGGATAGGCCCATATGGATTAGTAAGTGGGAGCAGGAAGGCATTGGTAGGCAAGAGGGATTGTTGGTGCTGATACCATATTAAAATCCAACACAAAAGCTTAAGCTAGTACGTAAATGGCCCATGAATATGTAAGTACTACTTGAGTCCTTAACCTATCCATTGTGGGGCTATTCCTCAACAGTTATAAGCTGTTGACACTACAACAATAAAGGGTTTTGGCGACTCTATATTGCCGACGCTACAAAAAAGCGTCGGCAAATTTTTTTCTTGCAACGGTAATTGCCGACGCTAACTGCCGACGCTTGTAGTAAGTGTGGGGACAAAACGTTCCGCC
Source organism: Phoenix dactylifera (assembly GCF_009389715.1). Taxonomy (NCBI): domain Eukaryota; kingdom Viridiplantae; phylum Streptophyta; class Magnoliopsida; order Arecales; family Arecaceae; genus Phoenix; species Phoenix dactylifera. The sequence goes on from NW_024068201.1 coordinate 52,763, forward strand.
GACGCTTTTAAGCGTCGTCGGACTTCCCTCCTCCCCTCCACAAAACCCCGTCGGATGGAGGTGGGCTGTCTTCTTCTCTTTCGAACCCTCTCCTCTCCTCTCATTCGCCCTCCTCTCCGTCGCCATTCCTGGCCAATCCCGTCCTCGCCTCTCCCTCTCCTCCCTCGGCTTTGGTGACAAGCATGAGGTATGAGATATTTGCTACCAGGCCCAAACAAGGCATCGGCGATTTGTGTGATTGCTATTCTCGACCACCGGATTTTGCATAGCGACGAAAATAACCATTCCCGACCCTTCTCTCCCCTCTCGTCTTCTTTCCGATTGGTGGTCGGTGGGCAGAAGGGGGACATGAGAGACGCCTTAAGCTTCAGTGCAGCAGCAGCGGCAACTGTACCGAAATTACCATTCTGCCAACTTGGTTCATTCCCCTTTCTTGATCTTACTAAACCCACTCTCCTCCCTTATAAAACCTTCTATTCACATCCCCTCCCCTCTTCTTCTCATCCTCCCCATCATCATCTGCCCTCTCGGAATCCCATTTCCGCCTCTCTCCGGTTCGTCGTCGCCGCCGCCGCCGCCGCAGAGCAAGCAGCATCCATGGCGGCGCCATCCGCTGCAGAGTCCAAGCCCTTCTCCGTGCTTTTCGTTTGCCTCGGTGAGCCTTCCCAATCCCAGACCCTGGAAAGCTATAGCTCCATCCTTACCTCTTCCTCCTTACTTTGGGTCTCCTTAGCATTAATTCTCCATCTCTTCCTTCCAGGCAACATCTGCCGAAGCCCTGCCGCGGAGGCCGTGTTCAGAGACCTTGTCCGCAAGAGGGGATTGGAGTCCAAATTCTGGATCGATTCCGCCGGCACCATCGGCTACCACGAAGTAACTCTCTGATAATTCCCTGCATTCCTTTATATATATATAAATACGATCTGCGATTAACTGGTTTGTTTCTCTTGGGGTTGAAGGGTAATCCAGCGGACTCAAGGATGAGGGCAGCATCCAAAAGGCGTGGGATCGAGGTGACTTCGATCTCGAGGCCGATTCGCCCCTCCGATTTCAAGGAGTTTGATCTCATACTAGCCATGGACATGCAAAACAGAGGTACGGAGTAGTAGAGGGACATGCAAAACAAGCCTCCTCTTCCCCTCCGCCTATTCCCTCTCCTCCCTCGGCTTATCCTCAGGTACGCAGCCGTACCCTCCTCTCTTCTCCTCTCTTCTATAACTTGGTTTCTTTGGTGCGAAGGGGGCTTACAGAGGCCCGAAACCCCGGCGGGATTTGGTAGGCGACTGGGTCTCCAACAACGATGGGTTCGTCCGGAGCTTGCCCATCTTCGTGGGCGGCCTCTCCTTGCTCGCTGTCCTCCTTAACCGCGCCTTCTCCGGCATCGCCCCCGAGTTCTTGAACGACGACGGCGATGAGAATTCTCCATAATATCTGTCTACTTTCTTCTTCGATCAACCTTATCTGTTACCAATTGAGTGATCAAAGATAATTCTCCATAATATCTGGTTCTATCTCTCAAGATACCAAGTCTCATGATTGATTTCTTTATTCTTTTTATCAGGTACCATGTTTATCTGGTTAAACCAATAATGAGAATTTATTTTTCTTATAATAATTGTCTTATTTGTTTATCATGCTTTTAATTATTTCTAGAATTTTTGTTTTATGATTAGTAATCCACTTAAAAATTGCAGGTGCTATCTGTGGCTGTGTACAACCACTATAAAAGAATCTATCATGCATCTTTACAGAAAGTGTATGTTTTCATGTGACCTTTATATCTATTTCAGTTTTCCGCTATAATGCTATGGCTTATGTTGATCTTGTCTTGTTATATATTGTTTCTTTAAGTTTAAGCATATCTAGATTGTTGACTTGCATTTATAAGCATCGAAAATTTGCTTGTTCTTGTGATGGTCTTCTGATGGTTATGCTGAGCTGAATTTACTGAAAATACACAGATCTGGAGCTGATTCAGGGAATTTTGAGGCTGAAAATGATGATGATAATGTAGAGTTAGAGAAAAGCAATGTGCTCTTGATGGGCCTTACTGGCTCAGGTATAATGTTTTCCTTTTTATTTGTTACATTTTTATCATGTGATGGTTTTGCTGAACATGCTGGCACTTGTTATGTCCTATCTATCACCATGAGAACTAAAAAGGAATTATCTACTGGATTTTATTGATTGATGGTCTGACCTACATATAAATTCTTGTGTTGTCTGTAAGGACAGGAAAGACATTACTTGCAAAAACATTAGCTCGCTTTGTGAATGTGCCGTTTGTTATTGCAGATGCAACAACACTGACACAGGTAAGTGCGCTACTGTTCTTTTAGTTCCCTACTATGTTGAAAATAAAAATTATATATTCTTTTCTTATAGTATGTCCTATGATCCAAGTATCTTTACTGTTGCGATTTCCTAGCTTTTCAGATCTAATACTTCTTTTTTCTTACAGCATATATTTATGATTCAACAGCTAGCCATGACCTACTTGATAGCTTTTCTTTTGTTTTGCTTCTTCTGTTCAATTTCTTTTTGATAATAGGAAAGGGGACCAAGAGTTGAGAAAAGTAATGGGAGAAACAGCCAGATGACATACCGGGGGGAACCACCTCTCAAGCTTTAAACATGATGCCTCACCCAAATGAAGAGGTGCAAACTATTGGGCTGTTGCCCAATTTGTTTCTTGAGCATTTTTTTACTTAAAAAATTTGGTTACTTTCTAAATCGTATATGAAATAGCTCGTAGCAATTGCATATAATAATAACTAATATACATCTATGACTACTGTTTTGATGCATATATTGTAGCAATTGCATGCTTACAAGGGATTTCTATGAGGTGGCACTTGTAAATTGAGTAGATTTTGGACCTATTTGAGCAAAATGAAAAACAGAAGGTTGATATGCAGCAATACAAAATGCAAGAGGTATTCGCAACTCAGTACAAAATGTAATGGGGTATTTATTTTTATCTCAGTTTTATCAACTTTCTAGCTACTCCTTTAAAATCTATAGCTATGCTTAGAACCGGTTTCTTATGACAAACTCAAGGAGCATCATTGGCATTCTCTGATGAGATCTCAAGCTCCACTTATTCAACAACCTTCTTTGATGTTGCTGTTTCTCTGTTTGTATGGGTACTGTGGAGTGTTTGGAAGTAGATGTTTGGTTGATTTGTACTTTGATCTTGTGGGTGTTCACCTTTTTTTGGTGCATTGTTTTGAGCTATTGCCTACCTCAGACATATGATAGGTTGGGATTTTGTTGGTTTTGAGCAATTAACCATTTTCCTAGCATTCTCTGATGAGATCTCAAGCTCCACTTATTCAACAACCTTCTTTGATGTTGCTGTTTCTCTGTTTGTATGGGTACTGTGGAGTGTTTGGAAGTAGATGTTTGGTTGATTTGTACTTTGATCTTGTGGGTGTTCACCTTTTTTTGGTGCATTGTTTTGAGCTATTGCCTACCTCAGACATATGATAGGTTGGGATTTTGTTGGTTTTGAGCAATTAACCATTTTCCTAGCATTGCCATAAATGCCGAATCATAATATTTAATGCCATAAATTTTTTTTTTTAAAAAAAATATTCTAACGACGCTTTAAAGCGTCGTTGAAATCACGAATTTTTTTTTTAAAAAAATAATATTCTAACGACGCTTTAAAGCGTCGTTGAAATCATGAATTTTTTTTTTAAAAAAATAATATTCTAACGACGCTTTAAAGCGTCGTTAAAATCACGAATTTTTTTTTTAAAAAAATAATATTCTAACGACGCTTTAAAGCGTCGTTAAAATCACGAATTTTTTTTAAAAAAAAATAATATTATAACGACGCTTTAAAGCGTCGCTAAAAAGCGTCGCTAATTTCCGACGCTTTTGCAAGCGTCGGAAAACATTTTCTCCATTGTAGCATAGGCGACGCTTTGCCGACGCTTACGAAAGCGTCGGGATGGTTTTTAGCGACGCTTAAAAGCGTCGTTAAAGGCCAAACAAAGCGTCGCTAATGACCACTATTCTTGTAGTGTGAGATCGGCCATATGCTAGTAACTAATGAAATTGAGACCGTAAAAGGACTAAACAAATTGGTATCCTATAGCAAGTTGTAGATACATGGTAGGACTCACATCTTGAATCAAGCCATAGTTTATTAACAAAGTTTAATGCTGGTTGTGCAGATTTGAAGAATATCATCAATGATAAATCAAAATATGTGCAAAGACAAGATGCAGATGCTAGTTATGATTTGATAGCATCACTCAGGTTCATCTTCATATTACATCATCGTTGATATTCTTTCCCAGACCTTTCAACGTTGTTCTCAAGACATTTTCAATACCATGAGCTTAATCTCTATAGCACAAATCTTATTCCAGAGCAAAGAAAATTGTCAGGCATTTTTGTTTGAAAAGGTAATATCTTTTTGTGAGAAGCATGCTATAGATATTCCCAGCATGAAAGCTCACTACCAAGGTACATCATCTTGGTACTAGGCCCCATACTAGTGCTACCCTATTACCGTATCGGTACGTCCGGTACGGAGGCCGGTTCAGTGTACCGAGAGTTGGTATGTCCCCAACATCTCATACGGGTACCGAACCGGTATGGTACAATACGCCCGTACCATTTAGTTCGGTAAGGTATGACATACTTTACTCGCTACACTGATCATCGAGTTCAAATGCAAAAGTAGCCTAAAGAAATCTTTGTAAAGCATCATAATCAGGTGGATATTTTTGCTAGAATCCATTCATAGTTCCAAAAATTAAAAAAGATTTATTGAGAACAAAATGGAAGTTTTTATTCTCAACTTGGCTTTAGATTTCAAAGATGGTTATAAGATGTCTAACATTAATGATATTTATAATGGATTGCTTGAAAAGTTTTATTCTAAAGACTACATCTAACATGAGAAAGTCATCTAAGATTACAATACAAGTCTAAAATTGCAAAAGTGTATCATCCATTGGTGAGCTCTATCATGGAATGATGAAGACAAGAAAGTCAACGATCCAATCTCTCAAAGCTCATCTACTTAGACTCATATTGACCCTTCCAGTTTCAGCAGCAACTACAGAGCAAGCATTCTTGGCCATAAATATCATGAAAACAAGACTTCAAAACAAAATGAAGGACAAGTTTCTTACAAATTATTTGATTATTTATACTGAAAAAGAAAATATTGAGAGGTTTAGAATATATTCAAATATAAATAATTTTCATTGTACTAAATAACATCGAGTGCAACTTAAATGTTTTTACACCTTGCTATCCATAAGAATTTGGTCATTTTTTTAGAATAAGTTTTTAAATCTGTAATATTTTTTTATTATTGTCCCCCTAAATGGTAAAATTCCAGTTCTACACCTGCATGGTCCTCAAGATTGCCTCCTTAAAGAGGGCATTGTTGCAAAAAATGTGCACATCCTTTTCTTCACTACAAATCCATGTCCACAAACTTCAACCTCTACAGGTTTAGCATCCATTTGCCAACATGTCAGTGTCCTTGAGCTACAATCTTAGGGAAGGTGTTGATATGCCCATTGTTAAATGCCACATTAGAATAGTTATGTATATTTATTTCAACAAATCTATATCATTTTGCAGAAGTTCTTCTTTTGTTTTTTTTTTGGTAAGTTGGATACATCATATTTTTCTAGCATGACTACATCCAATAAAATCAAATAAAAGAAGGTGACAAAGGGAGAGGAGTGGACTCGTAGCTATCACAAATTCAGCCACTAGAGTGCTGCATAACAAATGAGGTGACCCAATCAACTTTACCTTCTTGAGAATTCTTGCCTTGTTATCCTCCAATGATTTCAACCAACCTATTATGTTGCTTATTTAATATTAATCCAATCTTACGAAAGAAACTATGTCAATCTCTCTCCACGCCTGCGCCCTTGTTTCAATGAATGTGGGCATGTGAAGTGCCAACATAGTTATTTTTTTCCAAAAAATCAAGCTAACAATGAAATCCTTGGTCAAGTACTACTTGACCATAAACAGTGCATATGATTATTATTTAATAAAAAGGAAAAACAAAGTATAGGATGTAAAATGTGCATCATAGAGATATGTTACATATGTACGAGCATTATAAGTATCAGATAATGCAATTTCAAACCAGAACTTAGAAAAAAAGCATACCTGCCATCAATGTGATTTGGTCAACCCAAGAATCTGAGTAAGAAGACCTTCCTGACCTGTAATAATCTTTTATCTTTTAGTATACAAAATGTATCCCGCACTGTGGGAGAGAGAGGGGGGGAGAGAGAGAGAGAGAGAATTATATTCTTAAAGCACAACTTTAATAGTAACTTCAGATATAATACCTCAGTAGAAAACTTAGTATAAAGCATAAAAAAGAACAGCATGATGATGATGATGATGATGATGATGATAAACTGTATCCACCTGCTCAAGCTTATAACAACAATGCCCTTGGAGACCAGCCTTGCAAATAGCAGAACCAACAAAACCATTGCCTCCCCAGACTGCAATCTATGAAAATAATCATATAATTTGATAGTAATATGGATGTAGATTTACTTACAATGAAGCGCAAATGAGATTATATACATGCATACACAGATGAAATAAAACATGGCTAAAATACAAACTTTTTCAGTTTTTACATCTGCCACTGCATCCATAGGAACAGAAGAGGAATCTTTTCTGATATCTGATGCAACATAACTACATCTTACCCTGATCCTATGCATCCGGTAATGGATGAGATAAAGCACCACATGTATATATAATTGACAACCATCATTAAGTTCAAAAATGCTTATAGTGAGACCAAAATCCTAATTTAGCATACTTTCTTCATTTATGAGATAGTTCCAACAATTAAAGTTATCCATTCCCTACTTAAAAATTAATTCACCAGCAGATCGATTGTGTAAATCATAACAGAGGGCAACAATTAAAGGGTCTTACTGCAAAGTTTTTGGAGAACTAGCAAATGTGCAGGTTTAGGTACATCAACAGATATCTAGAACCATAAATGTCCTATAATCCACTAAAGGTATCAATACTATGATTCTGTTCTATGGATAAATAGCAAACCTTTCCATGGTAGCAATAGAATCAGCTTACACCAAGTTCAAGCTTGTGAGTGCTTGACCAGATGCTTAATTAGTAGTGGATGGTCACAAAGAGTTAGGCAATTACGTGCTGCATGAACATAGCTCAATGAACCAAATACAGGGTGAGCACATGAAAGGCCAGTGACATGCAAGACTTTTTTTGGGTGGCCTCGTTCTTCTTCTCCCTCTCAGACGTGGGACAGAAAGCACGCATGCTTATGATATTTTGCCAGTCCAAAAACTTAGTTTGGACCGGGGATTTTCACCTACAAAACTCCACAAGATCATCTACACCTTGTACTCCATTGTTTTATCTTGCTTATTTTGTATCCTTCTAGCTGTAGAATTAAAAAGCTACCTAACTTGGTTACAAGATTACCCAACTAAAATCACATAGTTATTGATTGTGAAAGCTAGTCCTTAGTTTGTCCAGCAGCTATGACAATTGTCTACCAATTCGCTTTTGCATCATTTTTCTATTGTCTTTATTGTGCACAATACCCTAAAGCACAGTGTACGCAAACTCAATGCTTCACGTCCATATTCAGGCATAACTTCTTCGTTCAAAAGAATGCAACCAGGAACCTCAATCCCCTTTAACTTGCTTGATTTCCCAAGCATGTAATACGTTCTCACATTCGTTACGTCGGTGCACTCTTCACCATGGTAGTCACTCCATTCTAGGTGGGTGGCATTGACACCAACTGTACGACATAGTCCTTTCCTACAGAACTACAAATCAGATCCGACTATATATCCCTTTGCACAGGCGGCTTTTTGTAATGGCCTGGTCCTCGACCAGCCCATCCTTGAGATAGCCCCAAAACCCCTCGGCAAAAGAACAAAAAAATATTTGTGATGTCCATCCGACTCCAAGCGGGAGTGACTTCTGTGAGCCACTGGAGGCTTGCCTCCTCTATAAAGAGAGAGGCCCCTCCCTCCAAAGCTCTCCACCTCTAGCAATCCCCCTCCATCTCTCGCTTTCTTCCTCTTTTTCTAGTTCAAGTTGAAGAGTGCTGTCATTGTGCCTGCCGGAAATTAGAGTTGCCGATGCCACTAGAGCCAAGGAAATGCCCCGGCCTTATTCCCTTTTCCTTTCACTTCTTCCCACGACTCGGAATCACTGCCACCAGCTGAGAAATCGACCGAAAAAAGGGACCCCCGGTTTGCCTCTTTTTCCTTCTTTCCGGCCACCGGTACTATCGTCTTTTGGCGTCGGACCTCCAGTTAAGTCTCTTGGCCTTCCTTCCTTCTTCCCTGGTAGAGCCATGGCCGGTGAGCAGCCAATGGCCAAAAATAAGGAAAGGTCTCGGTTCCCCAGTTTTTTCGGGCCTTTTTCTTTGATTTTTTACCGACCGACCACCACCACTGACTGTCCACCACCTCCAGCTATCGGCCAAGTCCCCTAGCATGACCCCTGACAATCTCAACTTCTCCTTCCTCTTTCTCTCTAGTTTCTCTCTCTTCTCTCTCCTTCCTCTCTCTTTACCCTCTTTCTCTCTCTAAAAGGATCTAGGATCCCAATGCGGAGTTCTCTCTGTTTTTTCTATAAACCCAGTTGACCCCTAGACAAAGAGGCCTTGAGCCACCTTGGTCTCAAGCAGCCTGCTGGGCCGATCACTCCGGCTCTGTATAGTATCCTTAAGACTCATTAATGATGAATCCTTTCAAATGACCATGGCCCTAATCGAGTCCATTCCTCATAATTCATTATTCGAGTTACTTAGATCTGACCCACTTGGAGCTGCCGAACGCCATATCCGGCCAACCGTCTCCTATTTCTTATTATTTTAATGCTATTAAAATCATCGAATAGAAATTAATTTTACTTTTAATGTTTTAAATAGGTTTAGCAAATTCATCTAGCGAACTTTGAAGGTCTAAGGTGGAAGAAATAAGAAGATCTTATACTCATTATTTTTCACATTATCATTTTCCTCCTTTAGGTCATGTATTCTATTATGAAATCTAAGCCGCATAAATCTTTATTGAAAGGGTCTCTGCTCTTCGTGCTCAAAGGAATTTGGTTTCCAATCAAGTTTGTCAGTGATGATATCCTATTTTTTTTAAAATTATGTATGGGCATACGTGTTATAAAAATCATGCTTTATTATGAAATGTAGTTCTGCAAAAGTTTTTAATGAAAATAATATGTATATGAAGCAAGAATCTTATTATGTCATTTGTATTTTTTTCATCTATTTATGTGTATGTTTTAAGAAAAAAATATAAGTATTTTAAGAACTCTCGGATAGCTATGTATGAATTCTGAAATTGGAGAAGATCGACACCCAGAGTAAGCATCTACACGAAACAAGGCCCTGCCAATAGGTATAAAGTTGGTACATGAAACATAAATCTTTGTTGATCATGAAATATGATCCTATCATGGATATAAAGTAACCGTAGCACGAATATTTCTGAGTAGTGTTTGAATTATGATAGAATTACATGACATAAAGAATTATCTATGAATTTATTTGCAATATAAACTTGAAACAATGTTTATGAAAGATGGATAATTTGTTCGTGCATGATTTGTTTTATGCTTGCTTTATCATAGTGTACTATGAAATACCTTATTTTTCGTAATATTTATTATTTTAAATGATGCATTATTATAAAAAAACTAATGCTTGATCCGATAAGGTAGTGTAAGTTTTGCTTACGGAGCTGTATCGCTATTATATCTTTATTTTCTTTTTAATTTTCAAATAAATAGGATCAATCAGAATGAAGAATGGTCCAAGCTTAGAGTTCATGTTTGTAAGCTTGGTGATTTTGTAGCAAAATTATAGTTCCTTAATTGGCTTTGAATTTATAGTTAGCAATTTTTTGAATTTTGAGGATTATGAGTTTTGGTATTTATATTTGGATTTAGATGCTCTACTCCGGTGTTTGGTCTATTGTTTAGTGGACGATGAAATTGAATCCTTTTATTATATTTTATTTGTGATGGATTTGTGGGCTGATAATGATTGTTGGCTTCATGTTATCGTGAGATATACTCCTCGGAAACATGGTCGTGTTATGTCCCGAATTTGGGGTGTGACACTTTTAACTTTACATGCTACAATTATCTCTCTTTACCAAGCTTAGCATGTTCTCACAATCAAACTTTTTGCAACAAGAACCTTAAACTCCACTGAAGCATTGCTTGAAATCTTTCATACCAAATATACCAAGGACCACTGAATCATCTCAAACCAAGTAGTTTGGGGTATAGAGTGTTGGGAATTGTGTCCCAAAGCCAATTTTTTGTTAATTGTAAGAAATTGGAGTTTGTATATGTTTTATTAAAATGAATAAAATTTATTCTGGCATTTTTTTCATTTATCACAAGTGTTTCATCTTCAATTTGAACTCTTGTGTATTACTTAGGACTAATTTAGTGGATAAAGGAGGTTTTTATCATTTAGTCCTTAAACCAGTTCGCGACCAAATGATGAGCTATCAATTGGACGATAACTATGTCAAGTATAGGTCGTTGTGTGCTATTTAGTTGGTTGTCCTCTTAACCAAGGAGTGTGGAGATACTATATGGCATACAGGTGAGATGTAAGACTACATCATCACTGAACAGTGACTCACCTACGGAGCACTCCACTGTCGGGAGTTAGCTCGCAAAGCGTATGGGCATAAGTACCCCTTAGACCTGAAACTATCACAGTGACTTGCAAGCAACTCACTGTACTTAGGCACTAGACGACCTGAATTTTTAATTCAAGGATCAGAAGGATGCTGGGTGCAGTCAAATACTTGCGAAGTCTGTGTATGAGTCAAGAAGGGATTGACCACTCCAGATTATAGGAGTTGATGTCTCGCTGTGTTTCAATTCAGTAAAACCTTAGCCAGGGTAAACCAAGTGATAGGTCACTTGATTTGATTATTTGAAATACACTATGGATGACCGGATCCAGAGGTCGACAGTCTACTCTGAGGTCATCTTGAGCATCGATGGTCATAGGGATGAATTATGCAGTAACCATACGTCTAGGTTCTTGAATGTTGCTTTGCATATTCGACCTATCCGGACGTCATGTATCATTGCTAGATGGTGACCTCGATTAGTGCATGCACTAGTCCATGTACTACCGGCTTAGTATTCGAACCTATCGGAGTCACGCACATTAGTCAAGTTAAGTAAGAAGATCTTGACCCAATTTAATTAAGAATTAAAATTGTGGGTCATTTGAAATTTGGTCCTGTCTATGTTCAGCTAGCACTGAACATGAGGTACATGCTAAATTTCATGGATGAAAAACTAATTAAGTCTGTATTCAGGGTCGATCAAGTTTCAATTAATGTAATTAAACATGGTCAGGACTCAATTGTTGAGATTGGGTTTGATTGGGTCTCAATTAGTGTAATTGGGCTCGATCATGATTTAATTGAAATTTAATTTCGTATTTATTTTGATCTAATTGAACCTCCCATGAGTCGGACTTGGATCGAGCTGAGATTGGACCCAATTGAACCTCCCATGAGTCGGACTCATGTGGAATTTTTTCGGGTCAAAAATCATTCAATTGGGCCATCAATTTGGTTTAGAACCAAGTGAATCAATTAGGCTAACCCATTTAATTGAACCAGCTGATCCAATCCAACTTTTAATAACCTGTGGACCCATGGACCCGTGTGCCAAAGCTCACATGGACCCTTAACTCTCTTTCCCAATGGACCCTTAAGGTTTCTTGTGAGCCGCGAGGGAGAAAAGCCTGGGAGGAGAAAACAGAGCCTTCTTCCTCCCGGCTTCGTCTCCATACCACATCACCATCCGAACTCCGTTCGACTTGCCGTCTGGACCGGAATGTCCAGTTTTTGAACCGGCTACATTCCGGTTCAATTTGATTTTTGAAATCCGGCTATTATCGGATGGATTTACTATTTTTTCCCACGTTTGTTTTTGAAACGAACGTTATGAATTCATAACGTATGGATTCGTAAAGGCAGTCAATTACTCCGATTAAATCCTCTCAGCATTGGCCTATAAGTAGGCCACCGTTTCCTCTCAATTTATAGATGAATTGTGAGTGAATCAGAGAGAAAAACTAGAGAGGATTAGTGAAGATTGAAGTCTCTGTCTGTGTATAAAACTCACGAAACAGAGAGGCTTAAACGGAAGTTCTGTAGGAGAAGAAGAAGAGAGAAGAAGTGGTTTTTCTCTCTCAATCCTCTCTCCAGTGGTAAGCATCCAGATCCGACGACGTGTCCTCTTCTTCCTTTCCTCTGTGATCGGCGTCCGAGTTCTCGGGCATGCAGTGATGATACGGGAGAGAAGGAAGAAGAAGAAGAAAAAGAAAGAAAAGTGTTTTCTTCTAGGGTCCTTTTGCAAAAATTGGTTTTGCAAATACAGACACCATCCTACCTTCCTACGAAGTTTGGCGTGCGTGCGAAGTAGAGGGCCTGCAGATCTAGACCTCGCGAAGCAACGTTCAAAGATCTAGATCCGCCCTACCTCGACCAACTTCCGCTGCGGGATCGAGGTATGTTTTACATAAAAGTTATGTTTAATATTTATAACTGTTATAAATAAAATTTTAAAACTGATTTTCATGCCTGGCGTCCGATTTTATCGGACAACTCGGGAAATTTTTCCTACAACTGGTATCAAAGCCAGGTTGGCCGATGAATTTGGCCTATAACATTTAGAATTATGCATGATTTCATTTTTAAATTTAGATTAGATCTAGATTTAATCATAAAATATCAATCTTGTGCTGAATCATAAGGTTGTCATGCTATAAGGTTAACTCCTTATAGTGAAAAGGTTGTCCTAGCACAAGATTGAGATTAATTTGTATCATTAAATAAATAGTTTATTTTTGTAAAAATTATGCATAATTGATGTTAATAAAATTTCAGTTTTAAATTTATTATGACGACAAAATTTAAATATAAATTGTTTATATTTGAAATAAATTGACCCCCTGAATTCATGATCATAATACGTTTAATTAAGAATTAAACATTAAATTTAAAATTCAAAATTTGAAATTCGAATTTAAGATTTAAAATTCAAAATTTGATCATGGGTTTTGGGAATGGGTTAGCACAATCAGATTAGTAGACTAGGTTAGACCTAATCTTGAAATCAAATTGAAATGGACTAACTTAAGAAACATGATTTAATCTAATCCATAGTTGAACTAGACTAAATCAAGGTTTCTAAAATGATCAAACTCAATAGTTGTAGTTTATCATATCCAAACATTTCAATTGGATCTGATTGTGGCTCAGTGGTCGAGCCCGAGTTCCCAAGGATAACCTAAATCAACTTGGTAAACCAATTGGTCTCTAAGGTAAGTCGGCATTTGATCATGGTTTTTAATTGGGGCTACCTCTTACCTGGCCAACACAGTTGGTGTCTAGGAAAGAGGTTAATGGCGGAACCCTCCCATGATCTCTCTTACCTGGCCAATTTGGTCGATCAAGTTTTGATTAAGGTACCTTGAGACTTGGTACTCACCCATGCCATTAAGAAAAATCAGTGTGACTGATTTAGGTGTCTAATAGACCAATAAGAGCTAGTCCTCTGTATGACTTGGTGAAGTCAGTGGGAGGATTTAGATTATCGGTCTGTGTCACATCTCAATTAAAATCCTCTAAATTATTGGTTCTTAAAATGATAACGTTATATAGACAACTAGATCATAGCCTCCCATTAGGGTGAATGATAATGGGTCCAGTATCACAGTTGAATATGCAGGACGCTTCCGTCTGATGTTCCTTTGCATATTGGAATTATTTTTCATTATATGATAGTTTTTTAAGCTATCTAATTGTGATTAGGTTGGCCGAGCCTTCCTCGGGCCTAATCATACATTAGGTAGTGTCATTGAGCTAGTTCATTAATGGTTGAACCTAACCAGAATTTTCAGTGGAGGCCTCCGCCTACTGATTACCACCTGGGGCAAAATTGAATACTAGAAATTGTTTAGAGAAACAATTGGTAATGTACCTACCCTTAGGTGCACATGGGTTGGCCGAGCCTTCCTCGGGCCCATATGCAATCTATGTGGATTCTAGTACCCACTAAGGAATTAAAGTAATTCCTCGAATTAAAGGTAGAGGCTAGTAATTCGACTAAAATAGTGGGAGAAAATTTTAGACTAAAGTCCAAGTCTTTAGGATTAAAATAAATCATATACTAATTAGTTGGGTTTTCTTTTATTTTTCTGATATGGCTAATTCATTGTCCTTCCGAACACTATTAGACAATAATAAGCTTAATGGGCCCAACTTCGATAGCTGGTATCGAAAGATGAAAATTGTACTAGAGCACGAGCAGATCCTGTATGTGACATCGGATCCTGCACCTGTAGAACATACAGCTAATGCACCACATGCAATCAGAGATGCTTATCAGAAGTGGCTCAATGATCGCACTACATTGCGCTGCATCATGAGGGCATCGATGAATGACGAGTTTAGTCGAAAATTCGAGAAAGCGCAGCCAGTGGAAATCCTTCAAATGTTGAAGGAGTCCTTCGGCACTCCTGACGATGTCGAACGACAAAAGACCTCCTGCACTATATTTAATGCCTGCATTAGGGAAGGGACATCGGTTACCGATCATATATTGTACATGATCGAACAAATCGATCGCCTGAGTAAACTTGGCTTTCCTTTGCATGAGCAATTGGGCAAGGATGCCATTTTGAACTCACTTCCCAAGTCCTACCTGACCTTCCTTAGTCATTATAGAATGACCAAGCCTGAAGTATCCTATCAAGGTTTGCTAGGTTTACTGCAGACCTATGAGAAGGATCACCAACTCCAAAAGGAGTCGGTGAATGTAGTAGGTGGGACTTCTGCAGGACATTCTTCCTTTAAGAAAGGAAAGAAGAAGAAGGTGCAGAAAACTCGTGTTGGGATCTCTAAGCCCAGTCAGACAAAGAAGCAGAAAGCCGACAAGAGCAAGGTGAAAGTGGATCCTAGGTTCTTCGGTATTAAGCATGCTGATTTTTTTTTTTTTTATAAAACCATGGCTGAACCTGATCGGGTTGCCTACGTACCCCTTCATAAGGGGGATCAAGCCATACGTAGTTCTTTTAAAGTTTTAAAATGCAGCGGAAAAACCAAATCAAACAATTTAATTCATGCATGCTTACAAGATCAAATCTAGAAATCAGCACCTTAAGAACACATAGGATTATGCCGAAATCGTTTAAACAATTATGCTAAAATATTCATGCATGATTAACTATCAGATCTGAAAGTTAAACACTCTATTTTGATTAATCTCCGAATATCCATCGAATAGATTCTGGAGATAACTCCGTGAGAAGCCCCAAAGGAGGGTAAAACCTCGAGAAATCAGACCTAGACTCTGACTCCAGAATAAAAAGATTAATATAGAATTAATACCTTTTTATGATGGAAGAAACTTGTGGATCTGATCTTTGACTTCGCAGCCACGCACACGAATGGCCTTTACAAGAAGTACACGCGAAACCCTAGGTAGATCGTCTTCCGCGGGAGTGCTAGCTCGCGCAGGAACGTTGCAATGGCTGAAGCTATCTCCTTCTAAACACTCAACCTTTGATTGTTCTTCAAGTATATGGAGTTTGGACGTGAGGAAGAAGGAGAAGAAGGGATGGAGGCCCTCAGAAAATTTTTTCAGAATTTTTTGAAACCTCTAAATATGGTATATCTTGAACCCAAGGCATGGGGATCTTTTATAGCCAAAAGACCACCCCACGCCTCACACCTAATTTAGCCAACTAATTCGGCTGATAAAATTCCCAAAAACTTCTGGTGGTTTGGCAGCTAAGAGGAGATAAACATATCCAAATTTCGTGCATTTTAGATCCCTAAAAGATAGGAATTCATGCCTCCAAAATTCTGCCGCAGACCACCCTATTTCATGCACCATGCAATCCCTACAAATTAGGAAATTCATCTAAATCTTTCTAGAAAGATTTAAGGCACCATTTTTATAGGAGTTATAGCCCCACGCCTCCTCTCTTCTCACGCCAATTTTTGGCCAAAAATAAAGAGGATAGGCATAGAAAATATTGGAAATAAATTAAGGTGTCATTCTTCTCCAAGAAGATAAAGATGGGTTCCTAAAATTTAGGGATTCTTCTCCTTATCCAATTCTGATTATTTGGACTCATAATCCTCATCAAATAAGGTCTTCTAATTGATTTGGATCAAGCCCAATCCAATTGGGTCAAGTCCCATCAATTGGGTCAAGCTCAATCTACTTGGGTTGAACCCAATCCAATTAGGTCAAACCCTGATGCAGCCCAAATTGAATCCTATTCAATTTGGCTCAACCTAAGCCCAATTACTCAATCAAATTGAGTTCATTAGCAATCTAATTGCTAATTAGTCCTCCAATAATTTAATAATTATTTTAATGCAACTTTTACTTTGGATAATTTGTCAATCGAATTGACCAAATTACCCCTGAATGATTCTTAATCATCAATCAGCCATTTGATCAACATAGAAACTTCTATGCGTATGACCTCATAGGTTCGAACCTAAGCCGGTAGTATAGGAACATCTATCTATAATAATCGATGTGACCATCTAGCAATGGTACCCGACGTCCGGATAGGCCGAATATATGCGAAGCAAATATTCTGGAACTCTGGACTATGGTTACTGTATAATTCAATCCCTTTGACTCCTAATGCTAGGATGACTTAGAGCTCACTGTCAACCCTATAATTAGTACATCCATTATGTGATTAACTTTAGATATCCCGTGACTCCTCACTAGGATTACCCTGGCCAAGATTTTGCTAAATTAATCACAAGACATTATCTCCTGTTTCCAGGAGGGGTCAATTCCATCTTAACTCACAACTGACTACGCAAGTACTTGACTGCACCCAGTGACCTTCCGTCACTGAATTAGAAATTCAGGTAGTCCGGTACCAAAGTACAGTGAGTTGCTTGCTAGTCACAGGTTGCGGTCTCAGGTCAGAGGGCCAAACTTATACACATATCTACTCGAAACATCTCTCGACAGTAGAGCATTCCGGAATTGGTCACGTTCAGTGAAATGTACTCCTACACTTCACCTGTATGGCATACCAGTGTCTCCACACTCCTTGGTTAAGAGGACAACCAACGTATATGTCACACAACGACCTAATCTTGATAATGTTGTCGTCCTAGTAACAACATATCATTTGGTCGCGAACAAGTTTAAGGACTCAAAGATAAATCCTCCTTTATCATAACATAAGTCCTAAGGACTTCATCATATAAGAGTTCATTTGAAGATGAAATGATGAATAATGCCAAATAATACTTTATTAATTTGTCAATTCATTTACAAAATTCAATCATCAATATGCTGACGATTGACATTTAGGATACAATTCCCAACAACTCCCACTTAGCCTAAAGCCAATCGGCACAGTATCTAATACCCATCTTCGACTTGTGTTCGTTGAACTCTCTGATGCCGAGGACTTTGGTAAATGGGTCAGCCAGATTTTTTTTTGTGTCAATCTTCTGAAGATCAATATCACCTCGTTCTATAATCTCTCGAACCAAGTGATAGCGTCGCAGAATATGCTTGGTCCGCTGATGTGCTTTAGGTTCCTTTGCCTGAGCTATGGCTCCAGTGTTATCACAAAATATAGGAACTGGACCATCAATGGAAGGTGCCACTCCCAGCTCGGTGATGAACTTGCGCAACCATACGGCTTCCTTAGCTGCATCAGATGTTGCGATGTATTCTGCTTCACATGTAGAATCTGTCACTGTATGCTGCTTGGAACTCTTCCAGCAGATGGCCCCACCCTTAAGAGTGAAGATATATCATGACACGCTCTTGCTATCATCTTGATCTGACTGAAAACTTGAATCGGTATATCCCTCAAGTTTTAAGTTAGAATCACCGTAGACAAGACACTGATCTTTAGTATTTCTCAAATACTTAAGAATGGTTTTTACAACCTTCCAGTGGTTGCTACTTGGATCAGACTGGTATCTGCTCACTACTCCTAGTGAGTATTCCACGTCTGGTCTAGTACATGTCATGGCATACATTATAGATCCCACTGCCGAAGCATATGGAATTCTATCCATACTCTCTCTTTCTTGAGAGGTTGTCGGACAATCCCTTTTAGAGAGGTTAATTCCATGGCCCATTGGAAGATAGCCTTTCTTGGAATTAATCATACTGAACCTTTTCAGTATAGTATCAATGTATGTGGATTGGGATAATCCAAGCAATCTTCTAGATCTATCTCTATAGATCTTCATCCCTAGGATGTAAGATGCTTCTCCCAAATCCTTCATGGCAAATTGAGATGATAGCCATACCTTTATTCCTTGTAATGCAGGAATGTCATTCCCGATTAAAAGAATGTCATCCACATACAAAATAAGAAATATAATAACTGAACCATTTGTCCATTTATAAATGCAAGGTTCCTCTTCATTCTTAATGAAGCCATATGTTTTGATTACCTTATCAAAACGTATATTCCAACTCCGTGAAGCTTGCTTTAATCCATAAATGGACCTTTGTAGCTTGCACACCTTAGACTCATCTGTAGATGTAAAACCTTCAGGTTGTATCATATATACCTCCTCTTCTCAATCTCCATTTAGAAATGCGGTCTTTACATCCATTTGCCAGATTTCATAGTCTAAATGTGCTGCTATCGCAAGCACAATCCGAATGGACTTGAGCATTACCACAGGAGAAAATGTCTCGTCATAGTCAATACCATAACGTTGACGATATCCCTTGGCAACCAGACGGGCTTTATAGGTCTCTACCTTTCCGTCTGCGCCCCGTTTTCTTTTGAATATCCACTTACACCCTATGGGTTTAATCCCTTCGGGTGGGTCAACTAATGTCCATACATCATTAACCTTCATGGATTCCATTTTGGATTGCATGGCTCCAAGCCATTTATCAGAGTCATACCTCTGCATTGCATCCATATATGTGATCGGATCCTCATCGTTTTCATTAAGTTCGATAGGATCCCTGTCCCGGACCAAGAAACCGTAGTATCTGTCCGACTGACGTGGTACTCTACCTGATCGCCTTAATGGTGCATCTAAGATGGGTTCTGGATCTGATCTAATCAAATCCGACTCAATTGGTTCAGTGGATGGTGTCGGGTCTTCTACAAGTTGAACTTACCTAAGCTCAACATTAGAGCTTCTACTTCCTTCTCCAAGGAATTCCTTCTCTAAGAATACAGCTCTATTGCTTACGAACAACTTTTGTTCTTTAGCAAAGTAGAAATAATATCCTTTAGTCTCTTTAGGGTAACCGACAAAGAAACATTTGTCAGACTTGGGTTCAAGTTTATCTGTTTTCAAACATTTGACGTACGCCGGACATCCCCAAACCCTAATGTGAGAGAGCATTGGCTTACGTCCAGTCCACATCTCATGTGGTGTTTTATTTACAGACTTACTTGGAACCATATTTAGAATGTAGCAGGCTGACTCAAGTGCATATCCCCAAAAGGATATGGGCAAACTAGCAAACCCCATCATGGATCGAACCATGTCTAACAAAGTTCGATTTCTCCTTTCTGATACACTGTTATACTGTGGTGTACCAGGAGGAGTCCATTAAGAGAGAATTCCATTTTCTCCTAGATATGTCAAAAACTCACTGGTGAGGTATTCACCTCCTCGATCTGATCGAAGAGTTTTAATACTCTTTTCAGTTTGTTTTTCTACTTCATTACGATATAATTTGAACATTTCAAATGATTCAGATTTATGTCTCATTAAATAGACATAACCATACCTAGAAAAGTCGTTTGTAAACGTAATGAAATATGAATACCCACCTCTAGCATTTGTGCTCATTGGCCCACATACATCAGAATGTACAAGGGTCAATAAGTCACTGGCTCGTTCACCTTTTCCGGTAAAAGGTGATTTGGTCATTTTACCAAGAAGGCATGATTCACAGGTTGTCAATGATTCACAATCATTAACATCGAGGATTTCCTCTTTACTTAACCTGTTCATCCTGTTCTTGTTAATATGTCCTAGCCTATGATGCCAAAGGTAGACATCCGTGACATTATCTATTCTAGGGCGCTTATTGGACTTGTACATTACATGAACAGGCTGTGACAAAATGTAAATGCCATTACTCAGAGTTCCATTCATTACAGCAGCACCATTCTAAATGATATTGCAATAATCCTTTTTTATTGATATTTCATAACCATTTTTGGCCAAAAGGCCTACAGAAATGACATTCAATAAAAAACTTGGACAATAGTGACAATCACTAAGGACATTTACATGAGAGCTGAATTCAAGTTTAAGAATTCTTAAAGCTAGAACTGGAACTGATCTTCCATCTCCAACATTCAGGAACCTTTCTCCTTCTTCAAACCTCTCATTGACTTGTAGCCCCTGCAACGAATTGCAAATATTAAAAGGACTACCGGTATCCAATACCCAGGTCGAATTATCACAAATAGAAAAATTGCAAGGTGTTATCATATAAGTACCTTGTTTGGCAACTAATTGCCCACTTTTCTTAAGCCGGTTCGGATCGAGGGATGCAATGTAAAGAGGACAGTTCCTCTTCCAATGTCCTTGCTTCTTGCAGAAGAAGCACTCCGCCTTGCTCTGAACAGCCTTTTTATTCTTTTTCTGACTAGGCTGAGCATGGTGCACCTGTTTCTTTTGGATTTTATTTTTTTTTTTCTTTCTTAAAGGGACCACGACCCTTGGATGAACCTCCCACTAAGTTCACCGTCTTCTTAAGAAGTTGGTGATCATTCTCAAACGTCTGTAGTAACCCCAACAATTGGTGATAATTCACTACAGGTTTCGTCATACGAAAATGAGTGAGAAAAGGACGGTATGATCCAGGCAATGAGTTTAGTATGGCATCCTTCCCCAATTGATCATGAAGGGGAAAGCCAAGAGAGCTTAGACGCTCGATCAACTCAATCATGTACAGTACATGATCAGTTACCGAGGTCCCATCTTTCATTCGGGCGCTGAAGATGGCACAACTAGTTTTGTGCCTCTCAACGTCATCAGGAACACTGAATGATTCATTCAACACTTGAATGATATCTTTCAGCTGCGTATTCTCAAAACGCCTACTAAACTCATCACTCATTGCTGCCAACATGATGCATCGAACAGTGATTCGGTCACTAAGCCACTTCTGATAAGTGTCTCTGACCGATCTTGATGCATTAGCAGTGGGCTGCTCAGGTGCTGGATCCGTTATCACATAAAGGATCCTTTCATGCTCTATCACTATTTTCAGTTTCCTATGCCAATTATTAAAATTTGGACTAGTCAACTTGTCATTGTCCAACAATGAGCGAAGTGACAAATTAGTGGCCATTTCTGCATAAAAAGAAAATTTGGCTATTAGTATACGAATTGACTAAACTCAATAGACTTGGACTTTAGTCTAAAGATACTCCCACTATTTTATACAAATTGGTAGCCTCTACCTCCAATTCGAAAAATTACTCCTAATTCTTTAGTGGGCACTAGAACCCAATAGATCGCATATAGGCCCGAGTGTGGCTCGGCTAACCCATATGCACCTATTGGTAGGTTCTTAACCAATTGCTTCACCAAGCAACTTCTAGTGATGATTTTGCCCTAGGTTCTTCGGCAGGCGTGTGGCGCCTCCACCGAATACCCTAATCAGGTCCAACCATTAAATGATAGGGTTAAGTCTAATCAACTAATAGACGACCAAGCCCGAGTGTGGTTCGGTTCACCTGACCGCCTATTGAAGGTACACTTAACTCATCATATATTGAATGACAATTCCAATGCTTGATAAGTACCAAGCGTGTCGCGCCTCCAATAATTATCAAAACATTGGACCCATTATCATCCAACTTAATGGGAGGCTATGACCTAGTTATCCCCATAACCATTTCATTTTAAGGACCTAATAATTTTAGAGAATTTCATAATTAGGATAGATGAGAAGATCCGGTTAGTCTAATTTCTCCCACTGACTTCACCAAATCAGATTAGACTCAAACCGGTTAAGGAGGCACCTAAATCAGTCAAACTGATTTTCCTTATAGGCATGGGCTAACTCGAATCATTAAGTGATCCAATCAAAATGTGATTGACCATGTCGGCCAGGTAAGTGAGATCGGTGGAAGGGATATGCCATTAACTCGACAAAGACGAATCAGTGCGAGTAGCTCCCAATTAAAAACCACCGGTCAAAACTGCCAAACTTACCTTAGACTCCGACTGGTTAATCAATTTCGATTTGATTACTCAAATGACTCGGGATACACCTCTGAGCCTAAATCAAGTTCCATCTTGGTCTAATCAAAGACATGGACTTGATCCATCTACAACTATTGTAAATTGACCTAGAATTTCCTTGACCTAATCTAGTTACTACTTAATTAGATTTGATCAATTAATTCTATTTGTCCATGTATGATTCTAACCTTAGGTCTAACCCAATCCTAGGAACTTAATTCAAGCTAACCCATATGCCCAAAGAATTATGCAATATCAATTAATTGAGTTACAATTCTATTTCATAACACTTAATTCTCAATTAAGTTTAGACTTATGAAAGTTTTGATCATTGCATATTTCTTTTTAATTACATATTAATTACAATCTTTTAGTTCTTAAAACATATTTTCAGATCTGAGTTTTTATAATTAATCACATGTAATCAGATTTAATTCATGTTTAAGTCATTATATTTAATGTTCATGCATCACATTTACATAACAACATGAATTAATACAAACAACATACATCTTATGTATTTGTTTTTTTTACTTTTATTTTTAGATCTGATTTGTTCATTAAAATCAGAGATCATATGAATCATAAACTTTATTTAGATCTAATCTAAACAATATTATGATTTCAGATTTATTTATGTTACAAATTTTAACACAAATATGCATCATATGCATCCAAAATTTCAGATCTAGTTAATCATGCATAATCAGCAATTAAATCAATCATAAAAAATACTTTAGATCTAATCTAAGCATGCTCATGATTTCAGATTTAATTGCAAAAATTAAAACATAAAAGTTTAAACATAAATCTGGCTCTGATACCACTGAAAGTGGATCCTAGGTTCTTCGGTATTAAGCATGCTGATTTTTTTTTTATTATAAAACCATGGCTGAACCTGATCGGGTTGCCTACGTACCCCTTCATAAGGGGGATCAAGCCATACGTAGTTCTTTTTAAGTTTTAAAACGCAGCGGAAAAACCGAATCAAATAATTTAATTCATGCATGCTTACAAGATCAAATCTAGAAATCAGCACCTTAAGAACACATAGGATTATGCCGAAATCGTTTAAACAATTATGCTAAAATATTCATGCATGATTAACTATCAGATCTGAAAGTTAAACACTCTATTTTGATTAATCTCCGAATATCCATCGAATGGATTCTGGAGATAACTCCGCGAGGAGCCCCAAAGGAGGGTAAAACCTTGGAGAATCAAACCTAGACTCTGACTCCAGAATAAAAAGATTAATATAGAATTAATACCTTTTTATGATGGAAGAAACTTGTGGATCTGATCTTTGACTTCGCAGCCACGCACACGAATGGCCTTTACGAGAAGTACACGCGAAGCCCTAGGTAGATCGTCTTCCGCGGGAGTGCTAGCTCGCGCAGGAACGTTGCAATGGTTGAAGCTGTCTCCTTCTAAACACTCAACCTTTGATTGTTCTTCAAGTATATGGAGGATAGACGTGAGGAAGAAGGAGAAGAAGGGATGGAGGCCCTCAGAAAATTTTTTCAGAATTTTTTGAAACCTCTAAATATGGTATATCTTGAACCCAAGGCATGAGGATCTTTTATAGCCAAAAGACCACCCCACGCCTCACACCTAATTTAGCAAACTAATTCGGCTGATAAAATTCCCAAAAACTTCTGGTGGTTTGGCAGCTAAGAGGAGATAAACATATCCAAATTTTGTACATTTTGGATCCCTAAAAGATAGGAATTCATGCCTCCAAAGTTCAGCTGCAGACCACCCTATTTCATGCACCATGCAATCCCTACAAATTAGGAAATTCATCTAAATCTTTCTAGAAAGATTTAAGGTGCCATTTTTATAGGAGTTATAGCCCCATGCCTCCTCTCTTCTCACGCCAATTTTTGGCCAAAAATAAAAAGGATAGGTGTAGAAAATATTGGGAATAAATTAAGGTATCATTCTTCTCCAAGAAGATAAAGATGGGTTCCTAAAATTTAGGGATTCTTCTCCTTATCCAATTCTGATTATTTGGACTCATAATCCTTATCAAATAAGGTCTTCTAATTGATTTGGATCAAGCCCAATCCAATTGGGTCAAGTCCCATCAATTGGGTCAAGCTCAATCTACTTGGGTTGAACCCAATCCAATTAGGTCAAACCCTGATGCAGCCCAAATTGAATCCTATTCAATTTGGCTCAACCTAAGCCCAATTACTCAATCAAATTGAGTTCATTAGCAATCTAATTGCTAATTAGTCCTCCAATAATTTAATAATTATTTTAATGCAACTTTTACTTTGGATAATTTGTCAATCGAATTGACCAAATTACCCCTGAATGATTCTTAATCATCAATCAGCCATTTGATCAACCTAGAAACTTCTATGCGTGTGACCTCATAGGTTCGAACCTAAGCCGGTAGTATAGGAACATCTTTCTATACTAATCGATGTGACCATCTAGCAATGGTATCCGACGTCCGGATAGGCCAAATATATGCGAAGCAAATATTCTGGAATCCTGGACTATGGTTACTGTATAATTCAATCCCTTTGACACCTAATGCCAGGATGACTTAGAGCTCACTGTCAACCCTATAATTAGTACATCCATTATGTGATTAACTTTAGATATCCCGTGACTCCTCACTAGGATTACCCTGGCCAAAGTTTTGCTAAATTAATCACAAAACATTATCTCCTGTTTCCAGGAGGGGTCAATTTCATCTTAACTCACAACTGACTACGCAAGTACTTGACTGCACCCAGTGACCTTCCGTCACTGAATTAGAAATTCAGGTAGTCCGGTACCAAAGTACAGTGAGTTGCTTGCTAGTCACAGGTTGCGGTCTCAGGTCAGAGGGCCAAACTTATACCCATAACCACTCGGAACATCTCTCGACAGTAGAGCATTCCGGAATTGGTCACGTTCAGTGAAATGTACTCCTACATTTCACCTATATGGCATACCAGTGTCTCCACACTCCTTGGTTAAGAGGACAACCAACGTATATGTCACACAACGACCTAATCTCGATAATGTTGTCGTCCTAGTAACAACATATCATTTGGTCGCGAACAAGTTTAAGGACTCAAAGATAAATCCTCCTTTATCATAACATAAGTCCTAAGGACTTCATCATATAAGAGTTCATTTGAAGATGAAATGATGAATAATGCCAAATAATACTTTATTAATTTGTCAATTCATTTACAAAATTCAATCATCAATATGCTGATGATTGACATTTAGGATACAATTCCCAACACAAGGCAGAGTGCTTCTTCTGTAAGAAGCAGGGTCATTGGAAGCGAAACTGTCCGGCTTACATAGCGTCCCTTGATCCAAACAGGCTTAAGAAGAAAAAACAGCAAACAGTTGTTGCACAAGGTAATTATATGATAACACCTTGTAATTTTTCTGTTTATGATTCTACCACTTGGGTATTGGATACCGGAAGTCCAATTAATATTTGCAATTCGTTGCAGGGACTTCAAGTTAGTAGAAGATTCAAGAATGGCGAAAGATTCCTGAATATTGGAGATGGAAGATCAGTTCCAATCCTAGCTTTAGGAGTCATTGAGCTTGTTTTTGAATCTAGAGTAGTCATATTAGATGATTGTCATTATTGTCCAGCATTTTTGATGAATGTCATCTCCGTAGGCCTTTTGGCCAAAAATGATTATTGCTTATCAATAAAAGAAAATTTTTGTGATATCATTTTGAATGGTATTAAAAATTTTCGTGGACAATTGAAATATGGCATTTATACTCTATCACTGCCTGTGAATGTAATGTACGCTTCTAATAAACGCCCTAAGTTAGATAATGTCAATGAAGCCTATTTATGGCATTGCCGGCTAGGTCACATAAACAAAAACAGGATAAATAGGTTAGCCCAACAGGGCATTTTAGAAATCAATGATTGTGAATCATTGTCAACCTGTGAATCCTGTCTTCTTGGTAAGATGACCAAGTCACCTTTTTCTGGAAAGGGTGAACGAGCCAGCGATGTTCTCGGCCTCATACATATTGATGTATGTGGACCTATGAACATAAGTGCCAGAGGTGGTTATGCCTACTTCATAACCTTCACAGATGACCTATCCAGGTATGTGTATGTCTATCTGATGAAGCATAAGTCAGAATTATTTGAAATGTTCAAATAATTTCGTAATGAAGTAGAAAAACAGACTGGAAAGAGTATTAAGATCCTTCGGTCAGACCGAGAAGGAGAATATCTTTTCGGTGATTTTTTGACTTATCTAGAGGAGAATGAGATTCTCTCTCAATGGACTCCTCCAGAAACACCTCAGCACAATGGTGTGTCCGAAAGGAGGAATCGAACTCTGTTAGACATGGTTCGATCTATGATGGGATTTACTAGTCTGCCTCTATCTTTTTGGGATTATGCTTTAGAGTCTGCATGTATAATACTAAATAAGGTTCCAAGTAAGTCTGTTGAGAAGACTCCATATGAGATATGGACCGGACGTAAGCCGACACTTTCTTACTTTAGGGTTTGGGGATGTCCGGCTTATGTTAAACGTTCTCAAACTGACAAACTTGGTCCTAGATCCGATAAGTGTTATTTTGTAGGGTACCCCAAGGAAACTAGGGGTTATTACTTCTACCTTCCTAATGAACAAAAGGTTTTCGTAGGACTAAAGGCAACCTTTTTGAAAAAGGAATTCCTTGGTGAAGGAATTGTTGCCTATAAGGTTGAACTTAGTAAAGTTCAGCAGGTAGGAGAATTAACACAATCTACTGAACCCACTGAACCAAATTTGATTAGATCAAATCAGGAGCCCAGTGTACAGGCACCATTAAGACGATCTGGTAGAGTACTGCATCAAGTGGACAGATATTACGGTTTCTTGGTCCATGACGTAGATCCTATTGAGCTCGATGAGAACAGTGAGGATCCGATCACCTATATAGATGCTATGCAGAGGTCTGACTCTGAGTTATGGCTTAACGCCATGAGATCCGAAATGGAATCCATGGAAATCAATAGTGTATGGACATTGGTTGATCCACCCGAAGGGATAAAACCCATAGGGTGCAAATGGGTTTTCAAAAGAAAGAGAGGCGCAGACGGAAAGGTGGAGACTTATAAAGCCCGTCTGGTTGCCAAGGGGTATCGTCAACGTTATGGTATCGACTATGACGAGACTTTTTTTCCTGTGGTAATGCTAAAATCTATTCGGATCATGCTTTCTATAGCAGCATATATGGATTATGAAATCTGGCAAATAGATGTGAAAACATCTTTTCTAAATGGAGAGCTGGAAGAAGAGGTGTATATGATACAACTTTAGGATTTCACTTCCACAGAGGAGTCCAAGGTATGCAAGCTACAAAAGTCCATTTATGGACTTAAGCAAACTTCTCGAAGTTGGAACATACGTTTTGATAAAACTATCAGAACGTATGGCTTCGTTAAGAATGAAGAAGAACCTTGTGTCTACAAGTGGGCTAACGGTTCAGTGATCACATTTCTTGTCTTGTATGTAGATGACATTCTCCTAATTGGGAATGACATCCCAGCATTACAAAATGTGAAACTCTGGCTGTCATCACAGTTCTCCATGAAGGATCTAGAAGAAATATCCTACATCCTAGGGATGAAGATCTATAGAGATAGATCTAAGAGGTTACTAGGATTGTTCCAATCCACGTACATCGATACTATGTTGAAGTAGTTCAACATGGAGAATTCCAAGAAGGGCTATCTTCCGATAGGCCAAGAAATTTCTCTCTCTAAGAAAGATTGTCCGACAACTTCCGAAGAGAGAGAGCGTATGAGTAGAATCCCATATGCTTCTGTAGTGGGATCTATCATGTACGCCATGACATGTACGAGACCGAATGTTGCTTATTCATTAGCAGTAGCGAGTAGGTATCAGTCTGATCCGGGTGAGAACTGATGTAAAAATAAAATTGTTCTCTCAAGTGCAGGAGAATCGTACAAGTAGTAAAATCTCGGAAGTCCGAAGTCGAATCCTCAGGGAACGAAATATATTTAAGATTATTTAATATAATTTTAGATTAATTAATTCAATAAATTTGTGGATTAAGATGATGTTTTGATTTTCAGAAATTAAAAACAGAGAATAATAGATCAATGAACAAAGTTCAATCAAATAGAAATGGTTAGGGATCCGGAATCCCCCTTGATAATATTGCATTCAAGAATAAATCCTGCGATTCTTGATTAAGGATGTAAAAGTAGAATAAATAAAAACATGGAATATATTTTATGGACATATGAACTCTATTTCTAAGCATTCATCGTGCCTATTATATCAACGACAAATCAAATACTAAAGCAGTCCATGTGCCAATAAACATAAACCATTAAAAATCTATCTACAAAGTTATGCAAGAACCCATAACACATTAAAAATATAAATCAATAAGAGCAAAGGTTCAGAATTTACTTCAAAGAAAGCAATACATCAAAGGTTCCTCCATCACCCTTCACCTAAGAAATCAGCCCTCCATTAACATAAAAGAAAACTCCCCTCTTTTCTTTTTTTTTCTATTCTTTTTGGAAACAGAGCATGCTCTGTTTCCCTTTTTTTTTTCTTTGAATAACAGGAGCTCTCCTCTGTTTTTCGAATGGAACTCTCCTCTGTTTTTCCTTCTCTGAGATCCCCCCTCCAACCGAGAAAGAACCCTCTTATATCCTGCGATTGGTCCCTGATCCCACAGGATAAGTGGAGATTCCGAGTATCCCGGATGCGAGAAGGCCAAACGCGGGATGGGAGCTGATCACGGATCCTTCGGGCGGACGTGTGTGGCAGGCTCGGCTGAAGATACTCACAGACGGCTGGGAGATCTGGGAGAAGTTGGATGCGGGAAGGCTTCACGGAAGGACGCGTGGACTGCGAGGAAGACGAAAGCTGGATCGCAATCTTCGTGGGATGCACGCGGACGCTGGGAGCTGATCACAGAAGCTGGGATCTCGGGAGATTCGGGATGATTCGTCGGATGGGATCATGGAAGAATGCTTCGCGGGAGGTTGCGGACGTTGGCTCATGTACGCGGAGAAGATCTGGGGATGCTTGAAGGAAGCTGGGAATCGGGATGGAATCGTGCGGATGAAGCGGACGGCTGGGAGCTGATGTGGCTGGAACTCGAGAGAAGCTGGAGCATGGAAGCTTGGGACGCACGAGATGAACTCGGACGCTGGAAGGTTGGGTGGTCGTTCGAAGTATGCATCCCGGCTGGCCGCGGGATCTCCGGACGCGTGAAGAAAGCTGAGAATCGGGATGAGGGGTCGCACGCTGGGATTTAGATGATGCGTTGGAAGGTTACACGGACACGGGGTGCTGGATGCTTCGTGGACGTACGAGAGAAACACTTGATTGCAGGTTCCAAGAGTTGGGAGAAAGGCTGATCGCGGCATGATTTGATCACGGATCCTGAGACGCGGACGGGTCTTGAGAGGGCTGATGTGGCTCACGGACACGGCAAGGATGCTGAAGTGCTTATGAACGGCTGAATCTGAGCTCTGCTCTGCAGCTGGGAAGAGATGAATTTATATAATGATAAAAATTATAATAAGTGCTAAGGATAAAATATTTAATCATGTAAATGTTAACACCTATTATTTATCATTATTTTGCTAGCATTAGGCTAAGTTAATTGGTACTTAGATCGCACTTTTGTGCTCTCATCAAGAACCATTGGAAGGTGGTGAAAACCATCCTTAAGTATTTGAGAAATACTAAGGACCAATGGTTAATTTATGGAGAATCTGGCTTAAAACCTGTGGGGTTTACAGACTCTAGTTTTCAGTCAGACCATGATGACAGTAAGAGTATGTCAGGATTTGTGTTTACCCTAAATAGAGGAGCAGTCTGCTGGAAAAGTTTCAAGCAGTATTTAGTAGCCGATTCCGTATGCGAAGCAGAGTATGTTGCTGCATCAGATGCCGCAAAGGAAGCTGTTTGGATCAAGAAGTTCGTAAATCAACTTGGTGTTGCTCCCTCAATCAATGGTCTAGTTCTTTTGTATTGTGACAACACTAGAGCCATTGCACAAGTGAAGAAACCAAAGTCTCACCACAGAACCAAGCACATTCTGCATCGCTACCACCTTGTACGAGAGATCGTGGAACGAGGTGACGTCAATCTTCAGAAGATCGATGGAAGGGAAAACCTAGCTGACCCATTCACTAAAGCCCTTTCTGTAAAGGAGTTCGATTATCACAAATCGAAGATGGGTATTAGATACTATACAAATTGGCTTTAGTTCAAGTGGAAGTTGTTGGGAATTGTGTCCCAAAGCCATTTTTTTGTTAATTGTAAGAAATTGGAGTTTGTATATGTTTGTTAATTGTAAGAAATTGCAGTAGTATTTGCATTAGACAAATTTCGCTTTTATGTCCTTGGTGCTCCTATTGTTATCTTCATAGACCATGCAGCGCTAAAATATTTACTGGATAAGAAAGAGGCCAAACCACGCTTAATACGATGGATACTTCTACTCCAAGAATTTGACATCACTATCAAAGATAAAAAGGGAGTAGAGAATGTGGTTGCTGACCATCTATCACGGCTAGTTGTTCATGATTTGGTGCCACAGTTGCCCATCAAGGACTCGTTCCCTGAAGAGTAATTGTTTGCACTTTCTACTATGCCATGGTATGCTGATATTGTAAACTTTCTTGTCACGAACCGGATGCCGGAGCATTGGGGATCGAATGATAAGAATAATTTCTTGCGTGAAGTAAGGAGTTATTATTATGATGCCCCCTATTTGTTCAAGTATTGCAATGATCAAATCTTTAGAAGATGCATACCAGATCATGAGATGCAAAGTGTACTCTCTTTTTGTCATGCAAGTGTTTGCGGAGGACACTTTGCATCTAAGAAAACGGCAGCTAAGGTGTTACAATGTGGTTTTTATTGGCCTACACTATTTAAAGATGCCCACGAGTTCTGTAGGACATGTGACCCATGTCAACGTGTTGGAAGTCTAACTCGTAGGCAAATGATGCCTCTTCAGCCCATTACTGCTATTGAAATTTTTGACATGTGGGGCATCGATTTCATGGGCCCATTTCCACCGTCTTTTGGATATGAGTACATTTTAGTTGGTGTTGAGTATGTGTCCAAATGGGTAGAAGCTGTGCCTTGTCGAACAAATGACCACAAACCAGTTTTAAAATTTCTTAAAGAAAACATATTTTCTAGGTTTGGGATGCCCAAGGTTATAATTAGTGATGGGGGAAAACATTTTTGTAATAAGCTTTTTGAGATCCTGTTACGAAAATACGGTATCGCCCATAGAATTGCAACTCCTTATCACCCGCAGACTAGTGGCCAAGTAGAGTTAGCCAATCGGAAAATTAAACGAATTTTAGAGAAAACGGTGAATCCATCACGCAAAGACTGGTCCTTAAAACTTTCTGACGCATTGTGGGCTTACCGTACTGCTTATAAAACTATTCTTGGTATGTCCCCGTATCGGCTAGTCTATGGAAAAGCATGTCATCTACTTGTTGAAATAGAGTATAAATCGTATTGGGCCATTAGAAAATTAAACTTTGAATTGCAAGATGCGGGTTTAGCTAGAAAATTACAATTAAGTGAGTTGAATGAAATTCGTCGGGATGCGTATGACAATGCTAAACTTTGTAAAGAACGAATGAAAATTAGGCATGATAAATCAATTCTAAGAAAATCTTTTGAACCTGCACAAAAAGTTCTTTGTTATGACTCTCGCTTACATCTATTTTCTGGAAAGTTACGATCAAGATGGACAGGTCCTTTCATTGTAAAAACTGTTTTTCCACACGGGGCAGTTGAGATTGAGAATCCACAGGATGGCAAAATTTTTAAGGTAAATGGACACAAATTAAAACCTTTTCTTGAGAATTTTGCAGATGAAGAGGACTCCTTTCCCTTGGGGGAGCCTTCTTATGACTGAGCTTGACGACAAAGGTATGTGTATATTAGTTAGAATTATTTTTTTTCTTTTATTTTTCTTCTTATTTTGTAGGTCTTCTTTTCTGGATATCAACAACTCAAGATATTACTCTTCTCTCCAATATTATTTTCTCTATTGTCTTTCATATATCGTTTCTTGTATCTTTTACATTGAGGACAATGCAATGTTTAAGTTGGGGGGAGGAAAATATTTTGAAAAAAAAAAAAACTTGTTTTTGCATTTGATTTATTCTATTACTTTCTTTTTTGAGCAAATGCACATGTATTTTCATATTGAGTTTGTGCAACTATTAAGGCAAGAAACACATGCATACTATGATTGATCAGAGACCTATTATTAGATTCCCACACTTATACTTAATGACAATAGGAAGGTCTCAGGAGTTCATATTTGTTAACTGCATTTTTTGTTAGCCTTATCCATAAAAGAAGTACGAGTATCCTTGTTCATACCATAAGGTTCATGATTTGGTTTTCACATAAAGATAGAGGTTGAATATCCCAACTAGATTACTTAGGTGCCTTATGATCCGACCTTCGTTGACCTATAGTCACGATGCAGTCACATATATAATAAAAATATCTATATGGTTTAGTCTACCATCTCTTTTCTTGCATGATAAAAAAAAAAATCCTTATGATGACAAGTCTGGCCTCGTGGCGTAGTCTGGTTCGAGTAATTAAGCCCAAGGGGTGTTTCACCTAATGTCTTGAGCCAACTGGATCGGGGGTCATTGGCTGAAAGCTCGCTACATGGACCTTACTAGAGCCTAATGGGGTTGGACTATTGTAATCGTCATATGTATTTAAAAATAAAAATAAGCATGAATAGGGTTGGTCGGACTGAACCTAGTGACATATGGTAATGACTGGTTTGACTCCATTGTGTTGGACCTCTGTGTACCCGGGTTGTTTAGTTGGGATTGATAGCTCTTTCTTTATATGCGAACCATTCTTGATAAATTTAGACAACATGTGATATTCTGAAAATTTGATGAATCAGGTTCTAACAAATTGTAAGAAACACTTGTGAACTTGAGTAGTGCACCTAAAACTCAGACGGTGCCCTGTTGTGGTGGAGGTATTAGTACTATGAGAAAGTCATACTATCTGATGCACATTACACTTTTATATTTCCTTACTTTGACAGTTGCCATGCTTGAAAATATATATCAATTAATTACATGTGTATTAGCTTAAGATTTATTTCATATTTTTTTTAGAATCTCATGTCATATAATTCATGATGTTTGTGGGTAACATCCCTGAAAATCCTCACGAGACAACACTCGTCCACTAGGGTAACCTAGGAGTTTAACGGCTTGTTGCACGTGCTAAGTGCAATCGTGATTCCTACGAAAGTGAGTACATATCTTAGTTTTATGTCTTTAGCTTCAATAAAAAGTCAGAGGTTAAACCACACCTTTTGCACTCTCATTTTATTATTTGCTCGTTAATTGCTAGAGACTAGCAATAAGCTAGTTGGGGGGTGTGATGAGAGCACAAAAGTGCGATCTACACATCACTTAAATTAGTATTATTGCTAAAAAATAATGATAGAAGTGCTGTATTAATATTATATTTTTGTGGGGTGCTGGTGATCGGAAATCAAAGCTAAAATGCACAATGGGTCCAAAAATATGCATCACTGCAGGTGACCAGCCAACCGCTTGTGTCAACCCCAGTTGCACACTAGAAGGAGGTCAAATTCAGCTGTCCACTTCATCGCAGCTTCAGTCTTCTATGAGCCCAAGCATCTGAGCCGCGTGCAGCCCATCCGCCTGCGTGGAAGAATCGCAAAGCATCCTCCGCGTCTGCTTCTCCTGAGCGGCCCAGCGTGTGACCCCTCATCCAGTGTCCGTGCAACCTCCCAGCATTCCGAGTCCGTCTTCTCCGCATGTGATTCAGCACTCGTCCGTGCCCCATCCTTCGATCCAGTCATCAGAATCCCAAGCGCCAGCAGTCCAAGCTTCATCTTCAGCTCTCACGCGCTCCCAGATCTTTCTCCACACCAGCGCATCATCCGAGTCCACGCGTTCATCCAGCCGTTCGTAAGAATCTCAGCTTCCATCTGCGCTTCCCAGCATCTCTGCATCTTTCCGCGATGGAACAGCAGGGAATCCCAAATCCCGCGAGCAACTCGCTGCCCAGTCGTCCGCATCTGAAGATCCCGCATCCCAGCAAAGTCCCAGCCGTCTGCGAAGGATCATCCACATCCCAGGATCCACAATCAGATCCCCCAGGCGATCGTGATCTTCCAGAGTCTCAGGTCCCCGCGTCCGCAGCTTTCGGAGTTCGCGATCTCTTCAGCTCATCTGCGTCCGTCCATCCATCCGTTCACGGTGCATCCGAGCGTCACAGCAGGCCCCAAGTTCGCGATCTCATCACAGCCATCCGCGCCCATTTCCCTGCGAGCATGAGGGCTCGCACGAACTATATGAGGATCTCTCGGCTGGGGAGAGGGGGGATCGCTCTCATTCAAGGAAAACAGAGGAGCCGACCTCAGCCATTTTTGAAAGAAAAAAAAAAAGAAGGAAGAAACAGGGGATGCCCTGTTCTTCTGAAAAGAAAAGAAAAAGAGAGGGAGAGGCTAATATTTTAATGGAGGGCTGATTTCTTAGGTGAAGGGTGATGAAGGAACCTTTGATATCTTATTTTCTTTCAAGTAAATTCTGAACGATTGATCTCTTTGATTTACATCTATTAATATGTTTTTGATTCTTGCATGCTTATCTATGAGATAGATCTTTTATGGTTTATATTTCTTGATTCATGGATTGTTTTGATGTTTGATTTGTCGTAGACGTAATCGGCACGATAAATACTTATATCTTGAATTCATGTTTTCAAATTATATACTCCATGATTAGAACTATTCTATCTGATTGATCCTTAATCAAGAATCATAGAATTTAATTGTTGAAAATAATATCATCGAAGGGAATTCCAGATCCCTACACCATCTTAATCAATCTAAATTTCGATTCTCTGTTTACTGATTTATTTTCTATTTGCAAAACATCATCTTTATCCACAAATTTATTGAATTAATTAATCTAAAATTATATTAAATAATCTCATATATATTTCGTTCCCTGAGGATTCGACCTCGGACTCCCGAGAATTTACTACTTGTGCGATTCTCCTATACTTGGGAGATTAGTTTCGCAAAAGCATTTTTGCGAACGCATCAGAGATATTTCTTTACGCCTATCGGTTCAAACCTAGATCTAGTGGCCATCAATTAGTCAGACCAGCTTAATGGCCTAATGACTTCAAAGAAAACTACACCTAGGCTCACTATTTAGTCCCTAAAGTCCGACTTCAAAGGTTTGAAAAAGTCGGGCTAGCACTGGAAGTGAGCTAAGATCGGCCCCAAACCCATCAGACCTATAGGCTAGTCTCGAGTGTTTTTTTGGATCAGGTTTAGACTTAATATTAGGCCCCATATACATTTGGATTGAGCTTGGGTGGTTATTTAGCCTAGCTTGGGTCCATTCTGAGCCTCGACCCCATCTAGACCCAAAAGCCAAGCTTAGAGCTAGCTCGGTATCTAGCCCGATATTTGGGTTCGTTGAATGCTAGGCTGAGCCACTATGGTATAAGAAAATCCTCGGTGCCTCATCCGTCTCTTGAAGAGTATTGACAAGCTTTGCTAGGTGCTAGGCTGAAAGAGGATGGCAGTGGTAGAGCTGCCTCCGCCGATGTAGCTTCTCTCACCCCTACCTCTTTTTCTCTCCTCTACACCTCTCCACCTCTCGCCTCCTCAGTTTAACTAAAAATTCTAGACCCATTGCCTGGGGTTCAAGATCCCTAGTGAACCCACCATCCCCTCCGTCGGTTCTCCTTCATGGCCCCTCACCACTCCTCCGCCATCTGGAGTTCAAGTATCATGGCTTCTCTCACCCTCCCCTCTTCTTTCCTCTTCCTCCACTGCTTGCTGCTTGCCTCCTCCTCTACCAAACTAAAAATCTTAGGACACCCTCCCGAAACTCAAGAACCTCAATGAATCCTCCATTTCCTTCATCGGTCCTCCTCCACAACCCCTCCCCTCTCCTCCACTCTCGAGGCCCATGAAACCATCTTTTTTACTAATAAAAATCAAGTTTATCATCTTTTTTATGATAAATAAATACAATCAAATCCCTAGTTATATAAGAAAGTCCTAGGGTCACCTTTTGTTAACTTAGAATGGAACTCTATGTAGCATTTTTTATTATTTTGTTGAATTAGAGTTCGAATCAAGTCAGGCTAGTCAAGTCACACTCCTATTTGCGCTCAGCTAAAAAATTTTCAGGCTTTAAGCTAGGCTTAAGCTCAAAATTTCTTTCCAAATTCTAGTAAAAACATAAGCTTGTGCTTGGCTAGAATCCAATCAACCTAGAATTAGATAAAGCTATGTAGGCTAAAAGGCTAGAGTTGACCTGAACTATTTCGATTGACCCAACATTCATAGCCTCAAGCTATGAGACTCCTGAAAGAAGATCCTAATAATAAATTCAGGCTAGAATTGGATCGGGTGTGGGCCAATAGCAGACCAAGCATCAACCCAAGCCCAACCCGAATATTATTCATATCCTACTTTTAGGCCCAAGCCCTATTCGAATAATCTTGGACCTAGCTGGAATGATCTTAAGCTTGGCCCAAGGCCCAAAATCAAATCTAGGCTGGCTAGATGGTCCTCAAGCCAACCGAAGCTCATCTCCAACCCCATATCAAAACCTTGCTTTCCACACAATTATCTTGTTGTGACCCTCTCGCTTCTTGTCTGCCCAATACCAATGACCTAAAGGTTGGTAAACATGTTACAATCCAACCAAAGGCTATATAAGCACCACAAGAGTCCTTAACCTATCTGATATCGGACTATTATTTCTCAACACGTCTTCTCACATATAGAGCCTGAAGGATGGAATCCAGAATGAATGGCAACACATGGATTAGTAAGTGGGAGTGTGGAGGTCTTAATAGGCAAGAAGAATTGATGGGCTTTGATACCATATTATATAAGATCCTATTTAAAAACTCAGGCATTTATATAGATAGGCCCAAGAATATATAAGCACCACAGGAGTCCCTAATCCAATGTGGAATTATTATTCCTCAACAAATATTAGTATGACATGAATTCACAATTCACTAGGCACATCTCCATATGTTGCCCAAGCCATAAGATTTCTAAAGCTAATAAGTTCCATTCACATGGCTGACATGCAAAGCTATCCATATAAGATTTTTATAAGAGAACCTAAGATTATTTATCCATCATGTTAAAATGCCCATGAAACTTATGATTTGATACTCTAGTTGAGGGAGTACAAAAATTAAAAGGGAGCAAAAATAGCACAGAGGTGTCAAAGAGGAAGGGGTTTGTGAAGGAGTATTTCTCTAGTGGTGATTATGAAATCTATATGTATTGGATTATGAGAGACGAGGTGGGAAAAGACATATTGATG
This sequence comes from Phoenix dactylifera, assembly GCF_009389715.1. Taxonomy (NCBI): domain Eukaryota; kingdom Viridiplantae; phylum Streptophyta; class Magnoliopsida; order Arecales; family Arecaceae; genus Phoenix; species Phoenix dactylifera. The sequence goes on from NW_024068201.1 coordinate 90,497, forward strand.
GAGAAATATGGGAGCCCAAAGGAGTAATGTTGAAGGCATGTTACCCTACAAGGCAATGGGGGAGAGGTGATGGTTGCAGGTTACATGAGGCCATGAAGAGGGGTTCGTATGGTCATCCACATTATGGCCAAAGGTGTTGCTACCAACAAACACATAACTAGAGCACTCAGGTTGGTTGGAACTCTCTGACATTTCGGAGGTTCGTATGTTGATTGTTGTTATGGCAGGACAAGGCCACTAAATTTTGGATTATATATCAAAAGTAGATACCAAATATTCTAGTTAGTCCTAGGGAAGAAGTGAGTGCTAGCATGTTGCTAGTCAAATGGGAAAGAAAAGGTGATGAAAAGATAGTCTACTAGGTCAAACATGCTTAGGGGTATTAAAGCCATGTAACATGAGGGTGATCTATTGAGCACAAATCTTCTACAATGCGCGTAGTTTATAACGCAGAGTGATGTATACTACTTGATGGCCGCTATCAAAAGATGGATAGCTATCAAACAAGATAGTTGATAAGCGCTAAATAATGCATAAATTAATATCTTATTCATAGCACTTATCATTATTTTAATTCACATATTTTAAAAATTTAACTAAAAAAATGTGTTACCTTCATCATTGCATTTTAATAAATTAAAGGTAATTCGTGTTCTACTTATTTATTTACTGGTCAAGTTTAATGTGTGCAGGTCAAGTCGAACTTATTGGGATGATTCCTGAACCTAAATCGCAGGCACCCCATGAATCAAATCCTCTCATATCTCAATTCAGTCCAATTCTCTTATTTCTTTCCTAACATTGAGCTCAACAACTCAACGTCTCCCTCAACTTCCCCTCATCCCAATCATTTCCCCTGTTCCATTTCATCCCACCTTTTACGTGATTCACCCCAACCTCAAAACAGAACCCATTCCCAGCCGTCCGAACCTCAGGATTTCATCCAATTCCTCCCATTCGTTAACCAATTTAACACACTGGTTTCTCCTGCAATGCATGCCAAACAACATCAGCGTCCACACCGTCTCAGGCCAATCCTCATACGATTCATCATTCACCCCATGTCAAAGATCCTTCCACGTTATTCTCCCAAACAGAGCCGCATCTGGATGAACCCAAATCCCAGCATTCCATTGTCCGTGGATCCTCTTCTTCCTCCCATCCGTTTGGAACCAAATCCCAGCATCTGGATTATTTCCCAGCCGAGATCCCATGATTCGTGATGATCCCTTCCGCATCCAAAGTGTTGGGGGAAAACATAAGGCATCCTGGAGCAGAGCGTGCCGACCAAGAGGCACCGACCAGGAAGTGCCCGACCAGGAGGCGCCGACCAAGAGACGCCAACCAGGAAGCGCCCGACCAAGGGGCGCCGACCAGGAAGCGCCGACCAGAAAGCGCCGACCTGATGACACTCCGACCAGAAGGCGCCGACCTAACGACGCTCGGACCAAAGGCGCCCAACTTGGCAACTGGCTCGATTCGGCACCCGACCAGGGCCCGAACTCCGAAATGCCTTGTCCAAATATTCGACCCCGGCCTAACCCCTTAAAGGAGCCTAACTCCAGATACTCAACCTCACCGTATCCTGCTACTGTCGTCAAACCATTAATGCGCATGGCCTCTGCAGGCCTCCGGCGCACTCAACCATTAAATGAGCATGGCTTATGATGATCTCCGGTTCACTCAACCATCAAAGCGTATGACCTCTTCTGATCTCCGGTTCACTCAACAATTAAAGCGTATGGCTCCTGTCGTCTACGGACATCGAACCCCTTACGGCAAACCCACTTGGCTACGGATGATGGAATGATTCAACGATGACTTAAGGGCTTCGGCCTAATCTCCAACAGTAAAAGTGTTGACTCACACGATCGGGCATTAATTTTCACTCCATGCCAGATTGTACGATAGGCCGTTTGCCCCGTCACATCACAAGTAACCCAGCTCCCTATATAAAAAGGGAACTCCTCCATTTTAAGGGGGGCTGGAAGCTGGAAACTCTGATTTTCTACTATTGTCTCCATTCTTACACTTGCCCCCTCTGACTTAAGCATCGGAGGGCCGACGCCGGAAACTCCGGCCACCGGCTTCTTGCAGGTCTCCCGGAGGACGCCCCACGCCGACGGATCACCACCGATCACCGCCGATTCTCACCGAAGCTCCCCCTTCCTGGCCCAGCGGTCGCCCCCGGGTCCAAATTCCAGCAACAGTTGGCGCTAGAGGAAGGGACCGAGTAAAGGCCATGAAGCTGAGAAGCAAGGGAGCTTCTAACGTCTCCCGACGTCCTCCAACTAGTCCTGGATATTCTGTCCAGAACTCACCACCTCCGGCCGATTCGACTCCACAAGTTCGGCCGGAGCAGTTTGATGCCCTGGTGCAGCAGGTACAGGCTTTGGCCACTGCTGTCCAAAACCTGCAACCTAAGGGCGTCCCGACAGCACCGCTTCCTCAGGCCTCGGTCCAACCGGTGCCCCCTCTAAGTGGACCGGCCCCCCAAGGACGAGATCTCCACGCCTCTTCAAGGGCTAATGGTGAGGAGCGGTGCCGCTGCCAGGGTTCCGCCCGAGAATTCTCCTGGAGAGAACCCCTAGTGAGGGGTCCAGGTGACTGGCCACAACCGTCAGAGGTCGAGTCAGTCCCAGGACAACCTGCGCCCGAACAGACCACCGTGGCGATCCCTCAGAACGATGAACTCGACAAGAAAGTCGAGAAGCTGGAGCGCCAGATTGAGGCGCTCCATGGCAAGAGGGGGAGATGTGAGGGTGACTACGAGTTTACCACGAAGTCTCCTTTCTCTCACCAGATCGAGGAGGAGCCGGTCCCGCCGAGGTTCAAGATGCCACAGGTGGAGCCCTACAATGGCAAAACCGACCTCCTCGACCACCTGGAAAGTTACCGGGCCTTGATGGCACTCCAAGGATCCTCGGAGGCCATGCTCTGCAAGGCCTTCCCAGCAACGCTTCGAGGAGCAGCTCGGCTTTGGTTCACCGGGCTGAAACCCAGCACAGTCTCCTCTTTTGAGCAGCTTGGCAGGCAGTTCGCTACTAACTTTGCTGCCAGCCGACCCCAGCGGCGGACTTCGGACTCCCTCCTCGATATAAAGCAAAGGGAGGGAGAGTCGCTTGGGGAATACTTGGACCTTTTCACTGCCGCAACTTGGGAGGTCCGCGAGCTTGACCAGTCAATAGCCATGTCGGCACTCAAGACTAGAGCTCGGTCTTATAGATTTCTCTTCTCCATCGAGAAGAATTTTTCAGCCGACTTCACCGAGATGCTAGCCCGGGTGCTAAAATACGCGAAAGTCGAAGAAGCTGTTGCTTCTAGACGGGGTGGGACTGAGCAAACCTCCAAGAAGCAAAAGAGGCGTCGCGAGGAGCGCGGCCGTCCCAGGAGCCCGTCCCCACGCCGAGCTAAGAACCCCCCTCGTCCGAAGAGTCCACCTCGGTTGCGGGGGCTGCCCCGACTTAGGTCCCCGCCACGTCCGAGATCCCCACCGCGTCCCCGCATATCCAATGGGAGGTACGAAAACTACACTCTCCTTAACGCTCCTCGGACTGAGATCCTCATGGAGATCCAGGGTCGGGATTATTTTCGGCCTCCACCTCCGATGCGGGACCCCGGGGCCTGGCGCAATCTCAAGAAGTACTGCCGCTTCCACCGGGACCACGGCCATGATACGGAGGACTGCTTCCAGCTCTGGGACGAGATCGAGGCGCTCATCCGCCGAGGAGTGCTCAACCGGTTCGTGCAGAACCGACGTGAAGAGAAGAGGCCAGTGGAGGACACCGCGCAGCATGGAGAGCTGAATGCCAACAAACCCATCGCTGGCACCATCAACACCATAGATAGAGGAGCCCCAGCCGGGGAACCAGCTAGGGAAGTCATCTCCTTTTCAAACGAGGACCTGAAGGGAGTCAAAACTCCCCATGATGGCGCTGTGGTCATCTCTATGGTCGTAAACAAGTTTAATGTAAAACGTGTCCTAGTTGATAATGGAAGCTCGGCGAATGTTTTGTATTTTGAGGCCTATTCTAGAATGGGGATGACAGAAAAGCAGCTACGGAGGATGAACGCTCCGCTGGTCGGATTTACTGGAGACTCAGTTCCAGTGGAGGGCGAGAGCGACCTCCTGGTCACGGTCGGACTCGCCCCCCGAGAAAGTACCGTGAGGATGAATTTTCTCGTGGTGCGTTTGCCCTCGGCCTATAACGCCATCCTCGGACAACCAGAGCTCAACGCCCTTCGCGCCGTGGTCTCAACCTGCCACCTACTTGTGCGGTTCCCCACCAGCCAAGGAGTCGGCGAAGTCCGTGGGGACCAGGCGGTAGCAAGGCGATGCTACATGGTGACCCACGAAGCCAAGCAACCGGCCGAAGTGTTGACTTCAACACCAGATGATCAGCCCACGGCTGAAACTTTAGAGACACGGGTCGGTCCTCAAAAGAAGCGGGTCGAGCCTGGTGAGCTACTCATCTAAATTTCCTTGCGAGAAATTTTTCCCGAGCTAACCGTGCAGGTCGGCTCCGGCCTCGATGATCGCGAGAGAGATCGCTTCGTCAGCTTCCTGCGGAACAACGTAGACATCTTCGCCTGGTCGCCCACTGATATGCCAGGGATAGATCCGGAGGTTGCGGTCCACCGACTCCAAACGAAGCCAACCTGCAAGCCAGTGCGGCAAAAGAAGCGGAGTGCTGCCCCGGAACGACAACGAGCGGCGGCTGAGGAAGTCGACAAACTCCTCAAAGCCGGCTTTATCCGGGAGATATCCTACCCGGAGTGGCTCGCCAATGTGGTCCTTGTCAGAAAAGCTAACGGGAAGTGGCGCATGTGCGTGGACTACACCGACCTGAACAAAGTCTGCCCAAGGACAGCTTCCCACTCCCAAGCATCGAGCAGCTCGTGGACTCCACCTCGGGACATGAGCTCCTGACATTCATGGACGCCTTCTCAGGGTACAACCAGATCCGGATGGCGCCGGAGGATGAAGAAAAGACGGCCTTCATTACTGACGGGGGCACCTATTGCTACAAAGTGATGCCCTTTGGGTTAAAGAATGCTGGAGCAACTTACCAAAGACTGGTCAGCCGAATCTTTAAAGACCAAATAGGCCGGAATATGGAGGTCTATGTCGACGACATGCTGGTGAAGAGTCGAATGGCGAAGGATCATGTGGTTGACCTCGACGAAGCATTCACCACGCAAAATGTGCGTTTGGGGTCACCTCAGGCAAGTTCCTTGGCTTCGTGATTACCCAGCGGGAAATTGAAGCTAACCCCGAGAAGATCCGAGCGCTTCAAGAGATGGTGCCCCCGAGGACAGTTAAAGAAGTGCAGCGACTTACGGGATGGGTTGCAGCTCTCGGAAGATTTGTCTCCCGATCGGCCGAGCGCTGTCTCCCGCTCTTCGCGGCTCTTAAATGGCCGAAGAACTTCTTGTGGTTGGAAGCATGCCAGCAAGCCTTTGAAGAGCTAAAGCGTCTTCTCGCTTCTCCTCCTTTGCTCACGAAGCCTCAGCAGGGCGAGCTCCTTTATCTGTACTTGGCTGTTTTCCCAGTTGCAGTGAGCTCGGTCCTGGTTCGGGAGGAGAATAGGCTTCAGAGACCGGTATACTACACTAGCCGGGACTTAAAGGATGCTGAGATCCGATACTCCAAGCTGGAAAAGACCATCTTTGCCCTGGTCGTCTCAGCTCGGAGGCTCCGGCCCTATTTTCAAGCTCACACGGTGGCCATACTCACCGACCAGCCGATGAAGCAGATCCTGCAATGGTCAGATCGTGCTGGACGAATTACGAAGTGGGCAGTCGAGCTTGGGGAGTTCGATCTTGAATATCGACCGAGGCCAGCAATTAAAGCTCATGCGCTCGCTGACTTTATTGTGGAATGTACTGTGCCCGACGAGCCCGAGCCCATGCCTACGGTGAAGGAGCCCCCAGAGCAGCCACGGACCTTGCATGTGGACGGCTCCTTGACCTCGGGGGGTAGCGGAGCCGGCCTCATCCTCACTAGCCCAGATGGAGTAGTGGTGGAACAAGCTCTGCGCTTCGAATTTTCTGCCTCGAACAATGCGGCGGAGTACGAAGCACTTATTGCTGGACTCATGCTGGCCAAGGAGTTGAAGGTCGAGAACCTGAAGGTTTTCAGTGATTCCCAATTGGTTGTAAGTCAAGTCTTGGGAGACTTCGAAGCCACAGAGCAATCAATGCAGAAATATCTCCAGAAAGTGCGGGATCTCACCTCGACTCTGATCTCTTTCCACATCCAACACATTACCAGGTCAGAGAATCTCAGAACAGATCAATTGTCGAAGTTAGCATCCTCCCGCATGAGCGAGCTCCCCAAAGCAGCAGCACTGGAGTATCTCCAAGTGCCCAGCACGGAGGAACCCGAGCCGACTCTTTGCGTTGAAGTCGAGCCGAGCTGGATGGACGAGTCTCATCAGCTACCTGCAGGACGAAATCCTCCCCAATGATGAGCGCGAGGCTCGCCGAGTCAAGCGTCTAGCCGCTCGGTACATATTGCACGAAGGCAAGCTCTACCGAAGATCTTTTACCTCCCCCCTCCTTAGATGCCTCCGCCCGACCGAGGCGGACTATGCAATGCGTGAAGTCCATGAAGGAATTTGCGGAAACTATTTGAGAGGCAGAGCACTAGCCCACAAGATCCTCCGCCAGGGGTATTATTGGCCGACACTCCAAAAAGACACGCTAGACTTCGTCCGGAGATGCGACCGATGCCAGAGGAACGCCAATATTCAAAGACGACCCTCGGCCCCGTTGACCTCGATCAGTTCCTCCTGGCCGTTTGCCCAATGGAGAATCGATATCCTGGGACCATTCTCCTTGGCAACCGGGCAAAGGAAGTTTCTGGTCGTCTCCATTGACTATTTCACTAAATGGGTGGAAGCCGAGCCGGTCGCCCGGATCACCGAGCAGAAGATGCGGGATTTTGTCTGGAAGTCGATAATTTGCAGATTCGGGCTCCCCCGCAGCCTCATATCAGATAACGGCCGCCAGTTCGACAATGTTCGCTTCAGGAAGTTCTGCTTCGAGCTTGGCATCGACCACCGCTTCACCTCGGTAGCGCATCCTCAGACAAATGGAGAAACCGAGGTAACGAATCGTACTATTTTTCAGGGGCTCAAAGCCAGGCTCGACCAGTCCAAGGGACAGTGGGTCGAAGACCTATATAACGTCCTGTGGGCTTATCGGACCACGTTCCGCATACCCACCGGCGAGACTCCCTTCAATCTGACATATGGAACAGAAGCCATCATCCCGTTGGAGATCGGGCTCCCTTCCCCGAGGGTAGAGCATTATGACGCCGACACCAGCTCTTCGCAGCTCAGAAATAACCTGGACCTAATCGAGGAGACAAGGGAAGCCGCCCGAGTCCGCATGGCGAGGTACCAGCAAAAGACGGCACAATATTACAACGCCAGAGTCAAAGTTAAATCTTTCAAAACGGGAGATCTCGTCCTCAGAAGGGCCGAAGCCTCTCGGCCGACCGAGCAAGGGAAGTTGGCTCCGAATTGGGAAGGACCCTACCGGGTCGCGCGCGTCCAGCGGCCCGGAGCATACAGGCTGGAGTCTCTCGAGGGGACCCCCATTCCACGAAGCTGGAACTCTGAAAATCTCCGGGTGTATTACCAGTAGGACCCCGAGGGGTCCTCTCTGGTCGGAGCATAAGTCTCACCTTCTCCGTAATTTATCTGCACGCATTTAACAATGCTGTGTTCCTCCTGATGACTACTTGTTTCATGATTCTCAAACGACCTGGCCCGGCTCGTACATACGACCCCACGCGGACATTAACCCCGGGCGCCTTAGAAGTCTGAAGTGCATAATGTCGAGCTCGGTCTCGATCTCCCTCAAATACCTCGGCCGAGGCCGGGATGCCCCGAGGTCGACAGTGCGTCCCCAGACCCCTCGACCTCGGAAAGCATCGCATGTCGTAGAGCGTGCCCAGACCCCTCGACCTCGTGTACGATTCCTCGACTAAAGTCGGAATGCCCCGAGTGTCGACAGTGCGTGCCCAGACCCCTCGACACTTCGGAAAGACGGGATAGTACCTTTGCGGCCCTCCGTGGCGCTCAACACCAACAACGGGGTAGTACCTTCGCGGCCCCCCGTAGCGCCTCCTCGACTAAGGTCGAGATGCCCCGAGTGTCGACAGTACGTGCCCAGACCCCTCGATACTTCGGAAAGATGGGGTAGTACCTTCGCGGCCCTCCGTGGCGCTCAACACCAACAACGGGGTAGTACCTTCGCGGCCCCCCGTAGCGCCCCCTCGACTAAGGTCGGGATGCCCCGAGTGTCGATAGTGCGTGCCCAGCTTCCTCGACCTCGGGATGATGGGGTAGTACCTTCGCGGCCCCCCGAAACATTCGTGATCGACAACAGTGCTCCCGAAATGTTTGCGGATGACAAAGCAACGCCTGCAGGTCTTCAACGGATTATTCCTCCAAATGCGCCAGCATCCCCAGGGAGTGGACCCCGAACGGAAGAGCGTCCTCAAAAATCAGCCGAGGAGCAAAACTGCCAACCTCGGCGTGAGACGCTCGACTCTAACAGTACAAAAGGTACATTTTAATCAATGTTTACATTATTTTATTCGTTCCTGCATCGATTAAGCGCTTAAATAAAGTCCCGACTAGCACCGGGGCGCTCAGCCGGGCCGATCGTCGCCTGGTCTCATCTGCCCCGCATACACTGCTCGATGGCGAACCCTAGCTTGGTTTATACCGGCAGCTCGGCGAAACTCTGTCCCGAGCTTGGAAACCTATATCGGACCTGTTTGAGTCGAAAAAGTCCGACAATCCACCTCGGCAACTAGAGGTCCGAGCTCGCGGAGTACGGATAAAATTCGAGTCGGGTTAGTGACCTTTGGTCCTAGGGCTCGGCAGAATTCTGTGCCGAGCTCGAGAAGGCTTGATGAGCCAAAGTATATTATCTTTTGGACCTAAATACCGCAACATCGCTGGTCGAAGGTCCGAGCAGCGGAAACTTAGGTTCGAGCAGCGGGAACCTAAACCTAAGTCTAACTACGTAATGGACGTAGTTGAGGCCGCAGAGCCCAAGTCCATAAAACTTAAAGTGAATTCGATTGAAGAAATTTAGATTTACTGAGGAACAAAACTTGGATCAATCATACAAGTTTTTAAAAGGGTATTCGTTTAAGAGAAAAGCCCGAAGGCTAAGTACAAAATTGAAGCTTGGCCGTATAACAATGTGAAGGCCATCCTTCTTTACAAAAAAGATACAAGATACAAAAAATGAAGTCCTACGGCTCGGTCCTATCGTCCTCGACGGCTTCGGGGGCAGCTGGTTCCTCCGCGGCCAAAGCCTCGGCACAGCCGTCTTCAGCAGCCTCGGGAGCAGCCTCGGGCGCTCCCGCTGGGCCCTCCTCGGCAGCGGGCCCAGCCTCTTCGGCGGCCTCGTCAACCGCCGGAGTCCCCGCCTCAAACTCTTCAACCCCCGCTCCCGGTTGAAGCAGATCAAGGTTGAAGTCGGGGAGGAGCCGCCGTAGTTGGTTGCGGAAGTCGTTGAAGCCTTGGGTGAGCCCGTTCACGCCCTCCTCCTCGAGCAGGTCGCGGAACTCTTCCGATTCACGGAAGAGTTCGACGGCGTTTTGGGCCTGCTCCCGGGCCTCCCTCTCCCAAGCTTCGTGTTGCTCGGCCTTCCGCTCCAGATTTTTTATCTCCTGCTCGCGGGCGACGAGCAGGGACTGCGCCTCGGACAAACGGGCCTCGGCGGCCCGCACCTCTGACCTGGTCAGAGCGTGGCCAGCTCTTTCTTCCTCGAGCTCCATGCTGAAAAGACAGACCTCGTCCTCAGTGGCTCCCAGTCTGAGCAGAAGCTCCTTCTTGTGGAGCCCGGCCCTCTGCCAACTTACTCTCGGCCTCCGCCAACTTCTTCTCGGCATCCTCCTGCGCTCGTTCACATCGACGAGCTCGTTCCTTGTAATCTGCGCCGATCGAGATCAGTGTCTCGACCTCGTGGAGGTGCTGCAAGTGGAGCAAAAGAAGAGTTAGACCGGGGACGAAATAAAGGCATAAAAGCTAAAAGCGTAAAAGACAGTAGATGAAGAACGAACTTATCCGGACAGTGGAGATGCAAGTCGAATCCAAAAATTGGTTCAGGCTCATGGCCCGAATTTTCGCCGTGTCGGCGGGAAGGAGTGCGCCGCGGAAGATCTGCCGCGCCATCTCGACGTTCTCAAGGGCTGAGTCGCCCTCGAACACCATCCAGTCCGGAAGATAGGGCCGCCTTTCTTGTCGGCCCCCTCCCTCCGGCGGGTCGGGGAGGCTGGTCCTTACCGCCTCTGGCGAAGTCAGCCTTGCCGCCTTTCGGCTGCTGCCCGGCTCGGACGCCGGGCGCTCGGGTCGGATTGGCGGCCGACCAGGAACTTGTGAAATTGGTGCCGGGCACGGGAGCGCCATCGTAGCTCCAGCAGAGCTCGCACCCCTGGAGCTTGAGCCCTCCCCCCAACCAGCCTCGGAGGGCTCGGCACGGGTAGCGCTCTTCTCGGCGGCCACGACAGCCGAGATCTTCGCCTTCTTTTTTGGCTCGGGCGGCTCTCCCGCGAGCTCGGCTGCCCTTTTCCGGAACCGAGCGTACAGGGCGCTGCTCTTGGTCACCATTTTTGCAATGTCTGCAAAGATAAGCGAAAGGAGTAAGTCAAATATTGTTAGTCAAATATTGTGAAAAAGGGAAAGGAGAAATTCCTTAAAATTACCACCCTTACCTGGAGGGCGCGCCGAGCTCAGACCGACATTGACTAAAGCATCCTCGCTCACGAGGCCGCCCAGAAGAATGCCATCCCCGAGGCCGCGGATGGCGTTAAGGATTCCCTGCTCGTTCGAGGATAGCCTGGGGAGTTTGTTGACGGTCTTGAGCCGGCTCCGCCTCCACCTAGGGTCGAATCCCCATGACCGCTCGGAACCCAAGAAAAAGAATTTCTTCTTCCAATCATGAATGGACGACGGAGCGCCCTGGAAGAGTGGCCGACCCACCCGAAGGGTGATATAGAGCCACTCTCCGTCTCCCGGGTTAGAGTTCAGCGAAAAAAGTCGCTGGAAGACATTCACGGAAGACAGGATCCCGTATGCCATACACAGGGACAGGAACCCGATGATTGTCCTCCATGCGTTCGTAGCGAGCTGCGTAGGGACGATCTCGTACTCCCCGAGCAACTCGTTCACAAACCCATGAAGAGGAAATCGTAGGCCGGCCCAGAGTGCCTCCGAGTACACTCCGATCCGGCCTACAGGGGGGTTCGTTACCCGATCCCCCAACCCAGCGGGTTCCAAACGGAACCCTCGCAAAGGAAAAAACCATTCCTCGACCATCTCGACCTCTAGCTCACTCATGGTGGACCCGACTTCACTCAGACCATGACCCATCCTAATAGAACAGAGAACAAAAAAGAAAAGAAACAAATAAAAACAAGGGCCTCCCGAGCAGGCGAAGGAAAACACCTACTAGGATCTTCGCCGGAAGTAATGGCAGAACGGCCACTTTGGACTGAGAAGAAAATGGAGAAGGTAGAAGAAGACAATAAGAAAGAAACCAGAGGAGGCCAGGTAGGGGTTTATATAGATCCCTCCAACGGCCCAGATCAGCAAGACGGAACGCCGCTCCCCGCCTAGATCATGACACATATCGACTCCGAGAGTCAAAGCGCCGCATTTAATTCAAGCTAACGCTTCAAACACAGAAGCGCCCCGTCGGATCGTGTGGCCCCATCATGAGCCCACGACGCGACGACGCTTCGAAAAACGAAAAGGTACCCTAATGATGAAACGTTTCGGGAAAGAAGAGACGCCGCCCATTAAAAGCGCCTCGAAGCGCGCGATAATTCAAAATTTCCCTAACCCGAATTAATCCAACTAAAACTACTTCCCGCGCTCGAGCTTGCAATCAGCTCGAGCTCGGAAGTCGGGGGGTAGTGTTGGGAGAAAAACATAAGGCATCCTGGAGCAGAGGGCGCCGACCAAGAGGCGCCGACCAGGAAGCACCCGACCAGGAGGCGCCGACCAAGAGGCGCCAACCAAGAAGCGCCCGACCAAGGGGCGCCGACCAGGAAGCGCCGACCAGAAAGCGCCGACCTGATGACACTCCGACCAGAAGGCGCCGACATAACGACGCTCGGACCAAAGGCACCCAACTTGGCAACTGGCTCGGTTCGGCACCGGACCAGGGGCCGAACTCCGAAATGCCTTGTCCAAATATTCAACCCCGGCCTAACCCCTTAAAGGAGCCTAACTCTAGATACTCAACCTCACCGTATCCTGTTACTGTCGTCAAACCATTAATGCGCATGGCCTCTGCAGGCCTCCGGCGCACTCCACCATTAAATGAGCATGGCTCATGATGATCTCCGGTTCACTCAACCATCAAAGCGTATGACCTCTCCTGATCTCCGGTTCACTCAACAATTAAAGCGTATGGTTCCTGTCGTCTACGGACATCGAACCCCTTACGGCAAACCCACTTGGCTACGGATGATGGAATGATTCAACGATGACTTAAGGGCTTCGACCTAATCTCCAACAGTAACAGTGTTGACTCACACGATCGGGCATTAATTTCCACTCCATGCCAGATTGTACGACAGGCCGTTTGCCCCGTCACATCACAGGTAACCCAGCTCCCTCTATAAAAAGGGAACTCCTCCATTTTAAGGGGGGATGGAAGCTGGAAACTCTAATTTTCTACTACTGTCTCCATTCTTACACTTGCCTCCTCTGACTTAAGCATCGGAGGGCCGGCGCCGGAAATCCCGGCCACCGGCTTCTTGCAGGTCTCCCGGAGGACGCCCCGCGCCGACGGACCGCCACCGATCACCGCCAATTCTCACCGAAGCTCCCCCTTCCTGGCCCAGCGGTCGCCCCCAGGTCCAAATTCCAGCAACACAAAGCTTCTTCATTCCGTCTTCATCCCAGCTCCCATCCTTCATTCCATTCTCTTCTCAGCATCTGTATGTCCACGTCACCACGGAGTGGATCAACATCCCGAGTGCATCCCGAGCTCCATGGAATCCCCTGTTTCGGAACCACTCCCAGCCGGCATGCCAGATTGACTCAAAACAATCCAAGCATCCCACGTTCGGCCATCCGTGGATCATGTCCCAGCATCCTTATCACCTTTCGCATCCGATTCCTCCCAGCCAAATCTAAACTTCCCATATTTTCTTTCTTCCTCCGAACACCAGCATCATGCACGTCGTCCCCCTGGCTCAATCCATCTTCCTCCCAACTTCACACTCCCAGTTCATTTTCTCTTACAAATCCAACCAAACTCCCAGCCGAGATCTTCTTAGCTTCCCCCTCGCGCCTGTGCCCATCTTCTCTGTGATTCCCTGCATCCAATAGATTCATCTACGAATTCTCAAACTTCCCAGCTTCTTCTGGAATCCCATCTCCTTCCGTTCGTGAACATTATCCCCACTGCATCATCCCGCATCTTTAGCCGTGGGCATCAATCATCATCCCCGTCCTCGCTATCCCCTGTTCCCAGCTCGTTTTATCTTCATCCGAATCATCCCAGCGTCCAAGCCAATCGTCACCCATCCGACTTAATCTCCCAACGTCCAAGATCTTCTTCCGGACTCCCAGCTTCCACCGTGAAAATCTTCATCCACATCCGCAGCATTCCAGCCGTTCCGGTTGACTCCATCACCCACGTCGCATCCCCTGCTCCGCTAGATCTAAGCCAAGATAGATGCAAATCCAAGCTTCCCAGCGTCCGGATAAACTTCATCTTTCTCTGTTTCGGAATCAAGTCTCAAACTCCCTCCGGATCACACGTCCTTCTGCATCCAAATATCCTCTGTTCTCAGCCGTATCCCTCTACCGAACTCAGGATCCGATCTTACCTCCCGGCTCATGGATTCGTCTCCTCTTCCGGCTTGATCCCAGCTCCTCCCAGCCGAGATCCCAACATCCAAGTTCATCCTCTGCATCTAGTTCGCATCTTTCCCAACTTCCGGATCATTTCACGTCCACAGATCCACCGTTCCCAAGCTTCCTTTCTTCCGGATTGAGTCCATTGACATGGGATAAACTCCAAATCCTTATCCAAATAGCATTCCATCCGAGATTCTCCCGAGCTTCATGGATCACGGATCATCACCTTCTTCTGCATCCTCCACATGTCCGGATCAACTCCATCCAGCAGCATGCCTTCCGCGTCCTTATCATTCCACTCTCACGTGAAGCGAAACAGAAGGGGGGTAGCCTATAAAAGGAGTCAAGTTGTGAAGGGGAGAAGCCATTCTCTCCTCCGTTCCATTCTTCTTCCCCCATCAAGCTTGGAGCAAGCCGAATCCCATGAAGTCAAGAGAGAGATTATTTTTGGGTATTCTGGGAATGATTTCCCAGAAGAGCTGAGAGGGAGCCGTTTTCAGTAGAAGCTACACCGGAAGGAGACGTCGAAGAGATGGAGGTAGCCATGATGGGAGCCCGCTGCTGTGCTGCTGCTGCCGTCTACCACTGCATGGAAGCCTAAGCTCTTCTCTAGGGCCGGATGTAGCCCTAACAAAGGGCCAAGGATTTTGTATTTGTTTTATTTTTATTCTTGGAGTTGTATAAACTTTATTTTGCTCCTAATAAATATTTTATTTCATCTCATATTTAATTTCTGTGATTTTAAGTATGACGTTTATACAACTGTTCTTCATGATCACTAAGTAAATATAAGATAGTCCATGCTTTGGAAAGATGCGGTGTCCTGCCACATTAGTTTAGGGTAGACATTTCATGCCAACTAAAGATGGATTATTTCCAAATTACTTTTGTGAATTTCTATTTAAATGCTTATTAGGCTTGTAGCCAATTTGCATGTTAATCCAAGAATAAATTAAAATACAAATAACCCTTATTCCGATGTTAGTGATGAATTTCTTGCCCTAGGTTCTCTCAAACTGATATCATTTTAATTGCATTTTCATTAAATTTCTTAGTTTAATTTTCTTTACAAATTTTCCTTTTTAAATATTATTTTTAAAAAAATAACTGTACCCCAACCCCTGTGGATCGATACCCGTAATCACTATCCTACCAGATACGTGCTATTGCGTAGTCTTTAAAGTTGACTATCAATTTTTGGTGCCGTTGCCGGGGATTGCTAGCATAGTTGTTTTTCTTTTCATAAAAAAAACTTTCAAAATATATAATATATATAAAATAAAATAAAAATATTTTATATTTTTTTTATTTTTTTTATCTCCTTTCTCTCTCTTACTAATTTTTGATTTTTTTGATCAGGAATCGAAGAAGAAGTCTGGGACAATCAAAAAGGGAACTGCTGAAAAGGAATGCTGTAGAGGTTTGCTTTTAAAAAAAAATTGCTGGAAAAATTTTCTTTGGTAACATCTAAACCTTTCTTATTCAAATTGATTCCCAGTTTGTTTGAAATTTTGTGGTGATTGTTTGATTTTAATTTCAGTAAAAGTGTGAATGCATGCTTGATATACATACACCAATTAATCCGCACATAGTAAGGGCAATCACCCCAACAAGATAAGAACTGGATTTCATCACCAGATTCTTGCCCAAATTAGGTGAACCAATTCGCACATAGCTATCACTTTAATTAAAATCAATTAGACGTTGGCCCCTAAGGACATTCGAGCTCAATAGGACGAAGATCACCGAAAGTTGCACCAATTTCGCTCTGTGGCTCAGTTGATGTCTAGGCAAGCTTTGTCCCAAGGGAGACAGTTCATCTGTTCGAGGCAAGTGGTTTTTAAGTGGGACCTTTGCAACGCATCGTGACCCCCCCACTTACCTAGGAGCTTACCTGGTCAACTCAGTTCATTAGACCGGATTGGAGGCTTAGGTGCCCTTTTCAAACCAGTTAGGAGTTGTCTAGTGATTTTAGGGCAAACATAAGGATTTGAAGTGTTTCTTTTAATGCATGCTTGACTGCACTTGACTGATCAGAAGAGTTTTAGTGTATGCTAGGGTGTCGTTCCAGATCTCCTGAATTAGTACCTTTTGATTCTGAGATAGAGCGTTCTATTAGGGCCCTTCGAGCTGAAATCCGCACCTATAGAACTATAGGATCTGCTCCACTTGTAGAGATGGCTGAAGAACACCCCAAGCTGTTGAAGGAGTACTTTACTCCTTCCATTTATACCTCTCCATCTTGTATTCGACTACCTGATACCATTGCTGCTGTACACTTTAAGATTAAGTCTAGTGTCATCCAAATGCTTTCCTCTTTTTATGGACTCAACAATGAAGACCCATACAAACATTTAAATGAGTTCCTTGAGATCTGCACTACTGTCAAAATTCAGAACTTCACTGATGATGCTTTGAAACTTAGGCTGTTTCCTTTTTTCCTTAAGGATAGAGCTAAACAATGGCTCCATTCATTAGAAGCCAATTCTATTCTCTCTTGGGCTCAAATGCAACATGAATTTCTAAAGAAATATTTTTCCATAGGAAGAACAAACCAATTTAGGCGTGCTATCACGAGCTTCTTCCAATCTGATGGGGAAGAATTTCATGAAACTTGAAAAAAATTTAGAGACTTACTCCGAAAATGCCCGCATCATCAAATACCCAAATGGCAATTAGTGCAATGTTTCTATGACGGGTTGTCTGAACGAAACCGTCAGATGGTTGATGCTTCTTGCGGGGGAACTTTCATGCTTAAGAGTGAGCATGAGGCATGGCAGTTGTTTGAAAACCTCAATGAAAATTCTCTCCACCATGCCTCCTCCGCTCGTCAAGCACCCCCGAGTTCTCAAAGAAAAGGAACCATATATGAAGTTAGCCAGTCCATAGGTCTATCTGACAAAGTAGATGTACTATCCCGCAAGTTGGACCAGCTAATGTCTAGAGAACAGCTCCCAAACTTTCTCCAAGCACAAGTGTGTGCTCTCTGTTCTAGTCCGTCTCATACTATTTTTGAGTGCCCTTCGGCAGCACAATTCTCTGAATTTGTGCAAGAACAAGTAAATGCTACCCAAACGCAATCCCGACTCGATAATGATCCATATTCTACCACTTACAACCTGGGGTGGCGCAACCATCCAAATTTCTCTTGGAAGCAGCAAACTTCCAATATCTCCCAGCCTTATTCCCAAAACGTTTAACTGTTCTAGAATGTTCATCCGAACCGTCCTCCTACTCACTATTCACAATTTCAACATGTCCCTCCTCCAGCACCCCAAAGAGATATGGCTTTTGAGCAAAAAGTTTTGACTGCCCTTCAAGGACTCGAAGCCAATACACAATTGTTGCACTCCCACACCCAGTCTATTGCCAAATTAGAAACCCAGCTAGGGCAGCTAGCGAGAGCACTAAATAAAAGAGAGGAAGACAAGCTTCCAAGCCAACCAGTGAGTAATCCGAGAGGGCAGTACATGGCTCAAGAGACTCACCCGAATGATGTTCACCATGAACAAGCTAATGCCATGACTACCTTAAGGAGTGGACGTGTAGTAGACAATAAGATTGGGGAGGATAACAATAAGGAAGGTGAAGAAGAGGATAGCAATGTGTCAGATGAAAATCTAAAACCTTCTTCTTCTTTTTCTTCAGCTAGTCCACCTTCTGCCAAAACTCACATCTCAAAGGCCCCATTTTCTGAAGCTCTTAATTCACCCTCTCCCTTTGGCAAGAAAGGAACTTCACTAGAGGAGATGATGGAGGTTTTCAAACAAGTCAAAATCAACCTCCCGCTTCTTGATGCTATTAGACAAGTTCCCTCCTATGCCAAATTTCTCAAAGACCTTTGTACCCAAAAGCGAAAATCTAGGATACATGTGCCTAAAAAGGTCTTCTTAACTGAGCAAGTGAGTTCTATTCTCCAACACAACACCCCTCCGAAATTCAAAGATCCTGGTGCTCCCACTATCTCCTGTGTCTTAGAAAATAATTTCATTGATCGAGCGCTCTTAGATCTAGGGGCAAGTGTCAACCTTTTACCTTACTCAGTTTATAAGAAACTTGGGTTAGGTGAGTTAAAACCAACCTCGGTATCCCTTCAATTAGCTGATCGATCTGTAAAAACACCACGTGGGATAATTGAAGATGTTCTTGTCAAGGTAGACAAATTCTATTTTCCAGTAGATTTTATCGTCCTTGATATGGAACATGAGCCTAATCCTAATGTTGCCCAGATAGACAACCCAAGAGGGGGGGGTGAATTGGGTTTTTAACTTAACTTAGCTAATTAAAACTTTGTGGATGATTAACTAAATACTATAGCCAGTTATTTAATTAAAGCTAAGTGCTGTGAGTAATGTGTGGGGAAGAAGATGAGAGACAATGCACTACAAACACAAAGTTTTATAGTGGTTCGGAGCTAACCCTTGCTCCTACGTCCACTCCCCAAGTCTCACTTGGAAATTTCACTATAACCCCCTTGGATTACAGCCGGTTGTTTTGCAAGCTCACAACCGAACTTGTTGTTTTACGAGCTCACAACGAACTCGGTCGGTTTTCCCAGGCTCACCGACTAGAACCAACCCCGATTGTTTTCCCGGGCTCAAAATCAAACCCTTACACTCGTTGGTTTTAAACCGGCTCACCAACCAACCTTAATCCCCTTGATTCAATCCCCCGATTGAATCAAGTAAATACACGAGATAGAAGAAAACAGAAAATAGCTTCTCAAAAAGCAGATTTAAAACAATATAATCGTAAAGGAGTTAGAAGCCCTCAAACGCTTTTAAGATGGTGAAGAGGTGTGGCTTCTGGAACTCCGGTCTCCTCTTGAAAGAGTGATCGACTTGAAAGCAGGAGGAGGAAGCTTTGAATGCTGGGAAGATGTTGGTGGAGCAGCAAATGCAGATCTTTCCTTTTTCTCGTTGAAGAGCACTTAGAGAGCTTGAAGACTTGAATGCTAGGAGTGGAATGTGTGTTCTCTACCTTGCTACAGTCTTCTGTGGCTATTTAAGCCAACCCCCACGGAAACTAGCCGTTACTCTGCTTTTTCTGGCCGTTCTGCACACTCTGCGCAGCCTGACAATGTGACCGTTGGTGGGTTGGAGTCGACTCGCGCGATCAGGAGTCGACTCGGCTGTAGCAGGAGTCGACTCGAGCTTTTCCGGAGTCGACTCGGCAACTGTTCCCAGTTTGAATTAAAGTTGCCGTCTTGACTGGGAGTCGACTCGTCTTGACCCGGAGTCGACTCGCCAACTTCTGGCGCTGACCTGGCAATTTTGGAGTCGGCTCATCCTCTGTAGTCCGTGGATCCAAATTTGAATTTTGTCCACTCGAGTCGACTCGACTGTCCTGGGAGTCGACTCGAATCTCAGAGCCCGAACTCCCGATT
The DNA here is from genome assembly GCF_009389715.1 of Phoenix dactylifera. NCBI lineage: Eukaryota > Viridiplantae > Streptophyta > Magnoliopsida > Arecales > Arecaceae > Phoenix > Phoenix dactylifera. The sequence continues at coordinate 109,790 of NW_024068201.1, forward strand.
CTCTGTCTTTTGGCTCATCCAGTCTTGGAGTCGACTCGAACTTCCTTGGAGTCGACTCGGCTCTTAGTTTCCGAAAGTTGGTCTTCTGCCTTTTGACGTGAAGCTTGTCTTGGAGTCGACTCGAGCTGTCTGGGAGTCGACTCGAATCTCAGAGGCAGTAACATGGTCTTCTGTCTGTCGATGGTCGCACAGTCTCGGAGTCGACTCGCGTACTGCGGGAGTCGACTCGAATCTCAGAGTCCATAAAACGCTCTCTGACTTTTTCTTTATGTACCGCTGGGAGTCGACTCGCGTTCCACTGGAGTCGACTCGAATCTCAGAGTCCATAAAACGCTCTCTGACTTTTTCTGTGTGTACCGCTGGGAGTCGACTCGCGTTCCACTGGAGTCGACTCGAATCTCAGACCTGAAAAACTGCTCTTCTGTCCTTCTGTCTGTTTTCAGTCGGAGTCGACTCGTACTGATCAGGAGTCGACTCGAGCTCGTGCCAGTGACCTTGATACGCTTGGAGTCGACTCGTGAAACTCGGGAGTCGACTCGTATCTCAGACATTGGTTCATGCAGACTTCTTAACTTATCCAAAATGCTATGAACCAAGTCTAGAGACACTTGGACAGGATTTTCACTGAAACACTCAATTGAATTCATTAGTAATCACAAGATATACTCCAATGCTTTGAGCTCATCAAAATCAAACGGGGTTTTAATCGATCACTCCACAATCTCCCCCTTTTTGATGATGACAAAACTTTGAGTATATGTAAAATGAGTTGCTCAGTAAATAATGAAATAAACTCCATAAATGAATTCAAATGTCTGATAATTTAATTTATCCAAGTTTGAAAGGAGTGAAACATTAAATTTCGGAGTTAAAGTTCCCCCTTTCATTTGGAATTATATAAGCCTTCATATTCTGCAATCAATTGTTTGGCTTATATGACATTAATGATTTAGCTTGATTAAAATTCAGATTCTCCCCCTCAACATATGCATTCAACTATGTTTTGATTTTCTGAATTTCCTTTTAATGCTTTGAAATTTTTGAACTAAAATTTTTGTTTTTAGAGGGAAAATCTGTCAAATTGTTCTTGAGTAGGATTCAGCTAATCTCCGAATATCCCTTGAATAGATTCTGGAGATTACTCCATTAGGAGCCCCAAAAGAGAGATAATGAGCCTCGAGGTACCGAATCTACTTAGAACAAATTTATGTGTGTTTTTAAGAGTTTATCGTTTTATTTATTTCCATTGATTTCTTTTACATATTTTTTAATATTTCTCCCCTTTTACATATTTTATACTTACACATTTCTCCCCCTTTTTGTCATCATACCAAAAAGGAGGTAATCACACACAATCAATGGCACACATGGCACAGTCAATCATCAAATGGCACAGAAATGAAGATAAGATGTCTACTCATTGTATTGATATGAAGGTGAATACATTTGAGCATACAATAGGTAAAGCAAGAACAATACAAAAGAAGACAAAACACAACTCAAAATCATCTATGACCTCCTCGAGGATGTGGCTCCCCCTCTCGAGGATACATCTCCTCCTCTGGAGGATATGGCTCCCCCTCTCGAGGATACATCTCCTCCTCTGGAGGATGTAGCTCCCCCTCTCGAGGATACATCTCCTCCTCTGGAGGATGTAGCTCCTCCTCTCGAGGATGTGACTCCTCCTCTCAATCGGCTCTGCTCCATGAGGAGGGCGACTGCCTCTGTAACATGGCCCAGCTGCGTGATAATAGACGTGGTGGCTCTGCTATGTGTAGTGGAGAGCTCAGTCACCGACGTCTGAAGCCCAGTCACCGAGGTCTGAAGTGCGTCCAGCTTGTCGATGAGCACATTCGACAAGCGCTCGGCCCCCTCGGTGGTGGTGTGCATGTCACGGCGGATGTCATCCCGCATCCTCCTCGTGGTGCTCGTGACCTCGCTCATGCTGTGGAACTGGGCCTGCACCAGGGTCCTAATGTTGTAGATCTCCTGCCGCACCTCAGCCGTCATGTCTGTCACGACTGTCAAGGATGGGACCAATGCTGAGGATGGAGTGGGTGCAGGAGTGGGAGCTGGCACGGAACCTCGGAGCTCCCGGAGCAGCTCGTCCCTCAAATCTCGGACGATCTCCTGCCGCAGCTCCCGGAGCTGCTCTGGATCAATACGGACCTCCATAGATGGTGGAGCTGAGGAGGAAGGTCCGACAGAGGTGGTAGGAGCAGGAAGAGTGGATGGAAGGTCTGGATGGTCTGGGAACTCTGGGTAGTCAGAATCTGGCTCAGGACTGGGTGATGGTCTGGTGGTCTGAGCGGTGAGAGTGGACTTCCTAACCCAGATCCCTTCTCTCTTCCGAAATCCCATCCTGTGCATGGTCCCCGTACCCAAGCGATCAGTCCATCGCAAGGCACGAGAGGGTTCCTTCTCAGGAATGGAAATTTCGTACTGCCTAAAGAGAAGAGTGAATATCATTCTGTATGGGAGGGAGAGCCTAGGTCTATCCAGGGGCTCACACATATATCTATAAATGAGCTTGGGAAAGTTGACCGGGGTGTCCTGAAGAATGTAAGACATAATAGCTAGGTCCCTCTCATTCACAAAATCAAATCTCCCTGTCTTAGGGAAGATGGACCTGGACAAAATGCTCAAAAGGATTCTCACTTCAATAGGAAGTGAGCTAGCAGATACCTCATCTAGGGGAGACTGAGGCGGATGCCCTAAGACGATCGTAAGGGCCTCAAATCTATCCTCAGGATGTGCAGGAGCCACCCCTACTAATGGAAGGTGGAGGATATGGGCAATGAGGTCCTCTGTGACACGCAATGGGACACCTAATACCGTGCCCTCAATACCTCCATCTCCCCGATGGACGGTACTGTAGAACTCTTGAACTAGGCCAGGATAGGTGGGAAGGTCCAAGGTGAGGAAGTACTCTAGACCCTGGGCTCTAAGCCTATCGCCTATGGTGAATCCTTCCCGGGAGAGATAGTCGAAAGTGACATACCTCCCGGAGGTGACGGCCTTCCCGGCCAACGGCCTAACATGAACCACCCTAGGCGGGGAACGATCCGGAGGAGGTTGCCTCGCGGGATCGTGCCGCGCCTTGGAGCGCCGCTCGGGACCGGCCACGGGACGGGACCTCTTTCTAACAACTCCCTTGCGAGGCATCTTGACCTAAACGAGATGAAAACCTAGAGAACGAAGAAGGATCGATAGAGGAAGCTCGGGACTGACCTGAAAAGACCTAGGAACGGACGGAAACTCAATGTCCGGCGAAGAATCGACGGGAAAAGGGCTTGGAGACGATCGAGGATGACCTAGGAGTCGGCTCTAGGGCTTTGTGAACAGTGGCGGCTTGAGAAAAAGTGTTTGCGAAACGACAAACCTAGGGTTAAAAAGTCGGATCCCGACTGCGAGTCGACTCCCCTGAGTCGCGAGTCGACTCGACCTCGAGTCGACTCCAGAAAATGCGCGAGTCGACTCTCCTTATGCGCCTGTAGACTTCGAGTCGACTCCCGACAATGTGCGAGTCGACTCCCCCTTAGGAGCCGGCTCTGAAACTTACTCGAGTCGTCTCTAACCTTGGCACGCACTTAAAAATCATGCTATAACCGTGCCAAATGAGGGAAAATCACCTAGTTGGGATCTAATTTGATGATCATTGAATAGAAACTCTATTTTAACCTCATTTTAACCATCAAAATCAATTAATCTAGTGGAAACTCCCACTAGGATGGGTCAATCACTCCTAATCCCCTCCTAAGTACACTGAACCTCTCTTCACTTAGGGGTTTTGTGAAAATATCTGCTAATTGATTATCAGTACAAACAAATTGGAGAGTCACATCACCATTCAATACATGATCTCTTATGAAGTGATGTCTTATCTCAATGTGTTTAGTTCTTGAGTGTTGAATTGGATTTTTAGTTAGGTTTATGGCACTTGTATTATCACAATTAATGGAGATTTTATCTTGTTTAATGCCATAATCTTCTAATTGTTGTTTAATCCACAAGATTTGAGCACAACAACTCCCGGCTGCAACATATTCAGCTTCTGCAGTGGATAATGCAACCGAGTTTTGTTTCTTGCTAAACCATGAGATTAGGTTTTCTCCTAGAAATTGACAAGACCCGCTGGTACTTTTTCTATCAAGCTTACATCCAGCAAAGTCTGAATCTGTGTACCCTATTAAGTTTAGGCTAGATTCTTTAGAGTACCACAGCCCTATGTTCTTAGTTCCTATTAAGTATTTAAAGATTCTCTTAACTGCAGCTAGGTGTGATTCTTTAGGATTAGCCTGATATCTAGCACACATGCACACACTAAACATAATATCAGGCCTACTTGCAGTAAGATACAGTAAAGAACCTATCATACCTCTATAAAGTTTTTGATCTACAGATTTACCTGATTCATCTTGGTCTAACTTACATGATGAGCTCATGGGGGTGCTGATTGACTTGTTTCCCTCCATATCAAACTTCTTGAGCATCTCCTTGATATATTTGGCTTGATTGATGAAGATGCCTCCTTCAGATTGTTTGATTTGAAGCCCGAGGAAGTAGTTCAGCTCTCCCATCATGCTCATCTCAAACTCACTCTGCATCAAATCAGCAAATTCCTCGCAGAGGCGATTGTTAGTAGCACCGAAAATGATATCATCAACATAAATCTGTACTAATAACATATCCTTTTTTTTCTTTTTCAGAAATAATGTTGTATCTACATTTCCCCTAGAGAATTCATGTTTTAATAGAAATTTACTAAGTCTCTCATACCATGCTCTAGGTGCTTGTTTTAGTTCATAAAGTGCTTTGTTCAGTTTATACACATGATTGGGGTATTGATGATTTTCAAAACCAGGAGGTTGTTCCACATATACCTCCTCATTAATAAACCCATTTAGAAAAGCACTTTTTACATCCATTTGATATAGCTTGAAGTCCTTAGAGCATGCATATGCTAATAATAGTCTAATAGCCTCAAGTCTAGCTACGGGAGCAAAGGTTTCATCAAAGTCTATACCTTCTTCTTGATTATAACCCTTTGCTACTAGTCTAGCCTTATTCCTTATAACAATTCCATTTTCATCTAGCTTATTTTTATATATCCATTTTGTACCTATAATTGGATATTCAGAAGGTCTCTCTACTAGATCCCACACTTTGTTTCTAGTAAATTGGTTTAGTTCTTCTTGCATTGCATTTATCCAATTTACATCATTTTCGGCTTCTTCTATATGTTTGGGCTCAAAGTGTGAAACAAAAGCTAGATGGTTATTCAAATTTCTAAGGGATGCTCTAGTCCTAACGGGTTGGGATGGATCATCTAGAATTAGTTCCTTAGGATGCCCATGAGCATACCTCCAAGCTTTAGTTAGCCCATGATCCACTATAGGCTCTTGGTTTGATGATTCTCCTTCAATCAACTTTTGATTATCATCTTGTAATCCCATCTCATCTATCTTTTCTTCAAGTATTTCAATATCATCATCAAAATTAACCTTCTTACTAGATGAGATGTCACTAGAGTCATCAAAAACAACATGTATAGATTCTTCTATAGCTAGGGTTCTTTTATTAAAGATTCTATAGGCTTTACTAGTTGTAGAATAACCTAGGAATATTCCTTCATCAGATTTTGGATCAAATTTCCCTAGATTATCTTTCCCATTATTATGTACAAAACACCTACATCCGAAAACATGAAAATAGTTAACCTTTGGTTTTCTGTTTTTCCACAGTTCATATGGTGTTTTCTTTATGATGGGTCTTAATAGAACTCTATTTAATACATGGCAAGAAGTATTAATGGCTTCTCCCCAAAAGTACTTAGGGAGGTTACTTTCACATAACATCGTTCTAGCCATTTCCTCTAGGGTTCTATTTTTCCTTTCCACAACTCCATTTTGTTGTGGTGTCCTAGGTGCTGAGAAATTATGGGTTATCCCCTTTTTACTACAAAATTCATCAAATAATTGATTTTCGAATTCGGTACCATGGTCACTTCTAATAGCTATAACTGAGGACTCTCTAGCATTTGTTACTTCCTTATGGAACTTCTTAAACATAGAAAATGCTTGATCCTTATGCGCTAGAAACATGACCCATGTGTACCTAGAGTAATCATCTACTATAACTAGACCATATTTATTTCCACCTAGGCTCGTTGTTCTAGTTGGACCAAATAGGTCCATGTGTAGTAATTCTAGAGGCCTAGAAGTAGAGACACATTTTATGGATTTAAAAGAGTTTCTAGATTGTTTGCCAAATTGACATGCTTCACATATTTTGTTCTTTTCAAATTTTAATTTTGGCAAACCTATCACGGAGTCTCTTTTAACTAGTTTAGTTATTGTGTCCATGCTTGCATGACCTAACTTACGGTGCCATAACCAACTAGCATCATTTTCTTTAGTTTCATTAACAACTAAACATTGGTTATGTTTTGTAAGGTCTTCTAGATCTACCACATATACATTTCCACGTCTCATCCCTTTAAAAACTAAACTATTATCATTAGGATTTGTTATAATACATAGTGATGGTTTAAACATAACATCATATCCTTTATCACATAATTGACTAATGCTTAACAAGTTATGCTTAAGACCATCAATATATCTAACATTATCTATAAAGGTAGAAGGGGTGATTTGAACTTTACCAATACCAATGATGTGACCTTGGTTGTTGTCTCCAAAAGTCACAGCACCTCCCTTCTTAGCTTCAAGGGTGAAAAATTGATCTTTATCACCCGTCATGTGCCTTGAACAGCCACTATCCAAATACCAGCAGTTTTTGTTGACCTTGGCTGCAAGACACTCCTACACAAGCAAATCATGTCATCTTAGGTACCCAAGTTTTCTTGGGTCCTTCATGGTTAGTCAAGTTGGTTCCTTTTGGAACCCATACCCTTTTATTTTTTCTTTTAGTTTTACTTTTCCTAAAATTACATGCATTTGCTTTATGTCCTACTATTCCACAACAAAAGCAAGTTATTTTCTTAATTTTAGTTTCCCCAGCTTTAACAAAGAAGTTACTAAGAAGTTTTTGCTTATTCCTTGGTTTATACCCTAAACCCGCTTTATTAAATACGGCTCGTTGATTATTAAGTATCATGTTTAACTTTTCAGAACTATATGTGAATTTTTCAACTAAGGGTTTGTATTTGTTTAGTTCTTTAGTTAATGTCTGATTTTCGGTTTTTAGATCATTTAGCTCTTTAGTTAGATCCTTGTTTAAGACTTGTTTATGGTTTTTGAGATCTGAAAATTCCTTTGTTAGTTTCTCAATATCTTTCGTTAAGGTGTTAGTCTTCTTAATTAGGAGTTGGTTGCTTGTCTTAAGTTCTAGATTTTCTTTGGTGAGATTATCTTTATCCTTAATTAATGAATCATGCTTATGAATATAACTTTGGTTAGTTACTTTTAGTTCTCTGTTTTTAACATTTATATTCTTATACTCAATCATTAATTCATTGAACGCATCATAAAGTTCATCAAATGTAAAATCAAAATGCGTATCGGAAATTACCTCATTTTCGTTGGCCATGAAACAGAAATTGGCCTTCTCTTCTTGTTCTTCATCCGATGATGAAGATGATGCGTCGGAGTCCGATAGGGTGGTGACAAGTGCCTTCTTCTTCTTGTACTTACTCCCCTTCTTCAGTAAGGGGCACTCTGCTCTTATGTGTCCCGGCTTCTTGCACTCGTAACACCCAATCCCCTCATTTTCCCTTTCCTTACCTTTGTCTCTGCGGTAGGAATTTGAGGGACCTCTCCTTTGATGATACGTCTTCTTGTGGTTGATAAACTTCTTGAACTTGCGCACAAGAAGTGCCTCACCACCATCTTCCTCATCTTCTTCCTCTTCACTGCTACTGCTGCAAGACAGGTCCTTGTTAGAAGAAGTAGATTTTAAAGCTATTACCTTTTTCTTATGGGAGGACTCTTCCTCGTTGTGTTGTTTCATGGTAAGCTCATGCGTCATCAGGGATCCAAGGAGCTCTTCAAGTTGAAGCTTGTTCAAGTCTTTAGCTTCTTGGATCGCCATCACCTTGGCTTCCCACGACCTTGGTAGACACCGAAGGATTTTCCTGACAAGTTCACTGTTAGTATAGTTCTTGCCAAGGCTTTTTAGGCCATTGACAATATCAGTAAACCTAGTGAACATGCTTGTGATTGTTTCATTTGAATCCATTTTAAATAGTTCATATTTATGAACCAAGATGTTTATTTTGGATTCCTTGACTTGATTCGTGCCCTCATGGGTCACTTCAAGTCTGTCCCAAATTTCTTTTGCAGAATTACAAGTTGAAACTCTATTGAATTCATTACGGTCTAAGGCACAATAAAACACATTCATTGCTTTAGAGTTTAGTTGTGCCTTCCTCATGTCATGTTCATCCCAATCCGTTTCTAGTTTGGGTACCTTAACACCCTCTACATATGTGGATGGGATGTATGGGCCATTCACTACAATGGTCCACATCTCATAGTCTTGGGCTTGGATGAATATTCTCATCCTAGCCTTCCAGTATGAGTAGTCGGATCCATTGAAGAAAGGAGGTCTTTGGGTGGACTGACCCTCAATGTGAGAAGATCCAAATGGGGTTGTCATTTTGATCTTTTAACTCTTGAGTGGAAGAGTTTTTGGCTCTGATACCACTTGTTGCCCAGATAGACAACCCAAGAGGGGGGGGTGAATTGGGTTTTTAACTTAACTTAGCTAATTAAAACTTTGTGGATGATTAACTAAATACTATAGCCAGTTATTTAATTAAAGCTAAGTGCTGTGAGTAATGTGTGGGAAAGAAGATGAGAGACAATGCACTACAAACACAAAGTTTTATAGTGGTTCGGAGCTAACCCTTGCTCCTACGTCCACTCCCCAAGTCTCACTTGGGAATTTCACTATAACCCCCTTGGATTACAGCCGGTTGTTTTGCAAGCTCACAACCGAACTTGTTGTTTTACGAGCTCACAACGAACTCGGTCGGTTTTCCCAGGCTCACCGACTAGAACCAACCCCGATTGTTTTCCCGGGCTCACAATCAAACCCTTACACTCGTTGGTTTTAAACCGGCTCACCAACCAACCTTAATCCCCTTGATTCAATCCCCCGATTGAATCAAGTAAATACACGAGATAGAAGAAAACAGAAAATAGCTTCTCAAAAAGCAGATTTAAAACAATATAATCGTAAAGGAGTTAGAAGCCCTCAAACGCTTTTAAGATGGTGAAGAGGTGTGGCTTCTGGAACTCCGGTCTCCTCTTGAAAGAGTGATCGACTTGAAAGCAGGAGGAGGAAGCTTTGAATGCTGGGAAGATGTTGGTGGAGCAGCAAATGCAGATCTTCCCTTTTTCTCGTTGAAGAGCACTTAGAGAGCTTGAAGACTTGAATGCTAGGAGTGGAATGTGTGTTCTCTACCTTGCTACAGTCTTCTGTGGCTATTTAAGCCAACCCCCACGGAAACTAGCCGTTACTCTGCTTTTTCTGGCCGTTCTGCACACTCTGCGCAGCCTGACAATGTGACCGTTGGTGGGTTGGAGTCGACTCGCGCGATCAGGAGTCGACTCAGCTGTAGCAGGAGTCGACTCGAGCTTTTCCGGAGTCGACTCGGCAACTGTTCCCAGTTTGAATTAAAGTTGCCGTCTTGACTGGGAGTCGACTCGTCTTGACCCGGAGTCGACTCGCCAACTTCTGGCGCTGACCTGGCAATTTTGGAGTCGGCTCATCCTCTGTAGTCCGTGGATCCAAATTTGAATTTTGTCCACTCGAGTCGACTCGACTGTCCTGGGAGTCGACTCGAATCTCAGAGCCCGAACTCCCGATTCTCTGTCTTTTGGCTCATCCAGTCTTGGAGTCGACTCGAACTTCCTTGGAGTCGACTCGGCTCTCAGTTTCCGAAAGTTGGTCTTCTGCCTTTTGACGTGAAGCTTGTCTTGGAGTCGACTCGAGCTGTCTGGGAGTCGACTCGAATCTCAGAGGCAGTAACATGGTCTTATGTCTGTCGATGGTCGCACAGTCTCGGAGTCGACTCGCGTACTGCGGGAGTCGACTCGAATCTCAGAGTCCATAAAACGCTCTCTGACTTTTTCTTTATGTACCGCTGGGAGTCGACTCGCGTTCCACTGGAGTCGACTCGAATCTCAGAGTCCATAAAACGCTCTCTGACTTTTTCTGTGTGTACCGCTGGGAGTCGACTCGCGTTCCACTGGAGTCGACTCGAATCTCAGACCTGAAAAACTGCTCTTCTGTCCTTCTGTCTGTTTTCAGTCGGAGTCGACTCGTACTGATCAGGAGTCGACTCGAGCTCGTGCCAGTGACCTTGATACGCTTGGAGTCGACTCGTGAAACTCGGGAGTCGACTCGTATCTCAGACATTGGTTCATGCAAACTTCTTAACTTATCCAAAATGCTATGAACCAAGTCTAGAGACACTTGGACAGGATTTTCACTGAAACACTCAATTGAATTCATTAGTAATCACAAGATATACTCCAATGCTTTGAGCTCATCAAAATCAAACGGGGTTTTAATCGATCACTCCACACCTAAGAAACAGATCCTTATGATTCTAGGTCGTCCCTTTTTAGCTACAGCCAATGCGAGTATAAATTGTAGAACTGGGGTGATGAATATATCTTTTGGGAATATGAAGGTCAAGTTAAATATATTTCGTGCCTCTGATCAACCCGCAAAGAAAGTTGAGTGCTTCCTAATAGATAAAATGAACGATTTTGTAGAAGAAAACCTTCCCTATATTTTGACAGATGACCCTCTGAAAACATGCTTGGCCCATTTTAACTCTGATAGTCAACTTTAAAGACCACGCAATAGCACGTATCTAGTAGGATAGTGATTACGGGTATCGATCCACAAGAATTGGGGTATAATTGTTTTCTTAAAAATAAAAATATTTAAAAGGATGAGTTTGTGAAGACTATTAAACTAAGCAATTTAATAAAAGAAAATGCAATTAAAGGGATATCAGTTTAAGAGAACCTAGGGCAAGGAATTCACCAGTAACATCAGAACAAGGGTTATTTATAATTTATTTCGTTCTTGGATTAACATGCAAATTGGCTACAATCGCTATAAGCATTCAAATAAAATTTCACCAAAGTAATTTAGGAACATCCATCTTCAGTTAGCATGAAATGTCTACCCTAAACTAATGCGGCAGGACACTGCATCTTTCCTAAGCATGGATGATCTTACATTAACTTAGTGATCATGAAAAAACCGTTGTATAAACGTCATACTTAAAATCATAGAAATTAAATATGAGATGAAATAAAATATTCATTAAGAACAAAATAAAGTTTATACAACTCCAAGAATAGAAATCAAAAATATAAAACCCTTGGCCCTTTGTTAGGGCTGCATCCAGCCCTAGAGAGGAGATCAGCCTTCCATGGAGTCGTGGGCGACAGCAGCAGTGGCACAACAGCGGGCTCCCATCACGATCGACTTCCTCTGCCTCAGCACTTCATTTTTTTTTATATGGGAAGTGTTTCCCGAAATGCCCCAAACTTCTCTCCCTCCTCTGTTTCCATGGGATTTGGCCTATGAGCTCCCCCCAGCTTCCTACTCGAAGAGGAGAAATCTCCTCCTTTTATAGCCTCTGTCGACCCCGTTATCTCATCACGTCGTGGGAAGATAAGGGCCAAGAAACTGACACGGGCGAGACGCGTAGCAGATTTAATCTGGGCGTTGGGATTATAGTCTGGGAACTGATTTCGTTGAAGAAGTCGGTTGCTCCCTTGGATGCAGAGGATGGCGAAGACGTGGATGTTGAGAGGATCTCGGACACTGCTAGCTCATGGGATGAGTGGAAGAAATCGCCACTTCTTCAATGCGTGGGAGGAGATCTTGGATGCGGCTGGCAGCTGGGAGTTGACCGCGGATGAGATGAAGGCTGGCTTGGGATTTGAAGGTTGGCAGTTGAGATATAACGAAGCAGGGGATGCAGAAGGGAGTGATCAAAATATGAAGCTTGGGACTCGACTTGACTCGAACGAGTGAAGAAATCAGGGGATAAGCTTGGGAAGTTTGCTGGGATTAGTCCGGAAGGATGTTGGGATGTGGAGAAGATAAGGATGCTGGGAGGAAGATACGATGGGAAGATGAACTGGGATGCAAATCCGGATGGGGTTGATCCGTGGAAGCTTTGGAAGAAGAATCGGAAGCATGGGAGATGAAGATGAGCAAAGATCATGGGATTCGGCTGGTGGTTATTCCGAAACAGAGGAAGAATACGTGTGGTTGCCGTGAAGCTCGCAAGGATGAAGCTCATCCGGTTGAGATGCGGCTGGGGAAATCTAGGAGGTGGGTCGAACGGCTGGGAAGTATGAACAGAGGAGTTTGTTCGTGGACGTGGCTTGGATTGATGAAGACTCGGACTATGTTCCGAAGCAACAGGGAATACGTGGGTGATGAAGGTTATCCGGAAGAAGATGAGAGCTGGTGCCGTTTGGGAGTGATCCGGAAGAGGCCAACGCGAACGGGAGGATGGAAGATCACGGACAGGATGTGGGCTGCGGAGGCCATGCACGCATGAGATTGGTTGTTCCGCGAGATAAAGATGATCTCGGAACAGGGGAGGTTGGAAGAGAGACGCGTGGAATTTGTTGATGGATGCTAAACGGTAATGAAGGGAAGCGACTGGGAGTGAAGATGTTGAGACTTTGTTTGTGAACGTGGGAGTGAAGGAGAAATAAACTGTTTGGGAGGATTACGCTAAGAAAAGGAATTGGGGTTGACTCGGAATATTGAATTTTTAAATGGAGATGATATGGAAAAAATGACTGGTGAACGACTGGGAAGTGAATCCCGGGAGTTTGATACAGGGGATGTGATCCTATTCAGCTGGGAACATGTGTGGGAAGAAAATTAGGTGACTGAGATGTGACGCAGGAAAGTTTGGTGGAGTCAAATGTGGGAAAGAAACAAGGGAGGATGGATCTGAGAGGGTCTTGATTTGCGAGGTGCATACGATTTGGGTTCAGAAATTAATGAATTTGACTTGACCTGCATACATTAAACTCAATCAGTAAATAAATAAGTAAAACAAACTCGAATTAATTTATTAAAATGCAATGATGAGGGTAACACATTTTTTAGTTAAATTTACAAAATATGTGAATTAAAATAATGATAAGTGCTATGAATAAGATATGAATTTATGCATTATTTAGCACTTATCACACCCCCAACCTACAATTTGCTAGTCCTCAAGCAAAATAAAATAAAAAAAACTAACTCAATTTCGCAGGAATCGCGATTGCATTTACCGTATGCAATAAGGCTTTAAACCCCTAGGTGGCCCTAGTGGACGAGTTTTGTCTCGTGAGGGTTTCCGGCTCAGATACCCACAAACTGTTGTCTCTACCTAATGAATTTATTTTATTGCTTTATAAAATCTAATTTTAAATGCATAAGTGCCAAGAATTTTAAAAGCACACAAAGTTTTAATTACTAAGTCAGCCCAAATCCTAAGTCAGTATGCAATTTAAGTTGAAGTCATTAAGTTTCTGTTAGAGAGTTGTAAGGCTAATTTATACTTGGGTGCTCGGTGATGTCTGGACCATACACAAGCTAAGGCTTTAGATTCTCCAAAATACTGCTAAAACTAGTAGTTTCCAAGAATTGGTCAGATAAGACCTAATCACTGATTCAAAATCATCCTACCTTGCAGGATTTCGAGAGTTGTGGATGTTTACTTTAATACCTCATGGGCTTTATCTGTAATATTCCAGTTTACTCGAATTTTTACAACAACGGCTTTCACACTATCGTCTTTTTCAATGTCAATATTATTTTCTCTTTTTTTCTTTTTTTTTATTTTTTTTATTTTTTATTTTTTTATTATTTTTATTATTTTTATTATTTTATATTTATTATGCACTTTTACTCTTGTAATGATTCCTCCATGTAACGAGCATTCAGTCAACACTCCCACACTAGATGGCATAAGGTGTTAGGCATCAAGACTCCCCTACGGACCTATGCTCGGATTCATCATTGCAAGCCCGCTGACCTTTGACAAGAGGTAGCCCTTTTCGATGTACCTGACTAAATTCACTTTTTTTTTTTTTAATAGCGAATTAGATAGGTATGATTCATCAGGACTCAAGGTTGCTACCAGACTTAACAATATCATGTTAAACCTAACCCTTAGAAGTGCAGGCCATGTGTGTTGTGAAATTTCAAAGTAAAAATTATCTTACAACTTGCTAAAAGAATTTTTATTGAAAAGAACTCAAATTGACTTATTCCTGACTAATCATTGGGCTTTTTAGATTTTATATACTTTGTGTGATTATCATTTCAGCACTAAGGCATAGAAATAAGGTTTTTTTTTTTTTGAAATTCACTTAAAAATGTGAAAATGCGAAAAATTTCTTCAAAAATTCGAAACCTATACCCCCCAACCTAGATCAGACATTGTCCTCAATGTTTTTTTTTTTGAATATTATATTATTATTTTTATTTTTTTATATATTTTTTATTTTGGACGAAAATATGATGCATATGGAGGATAGAAGCATTTTACCGTAGTTGCATCAGTAATATGAGGGATCCTGTTAAGAAAATAACAAAAAAAAAATGCGACAAGAAAATATGCAAAAATAACCTACGAGAATTGGGTTGCCTCCCAACAAGCGCTAAGTTTAACGTCTTCAGCCAGACGCAGTGCATCCTTATCAAATCATACCGGGTTCATGCGGGGTTCTCCAAGGAAGAAAATTTGTGGAAGACTGATTGTTGGGCAGAAAGTTGATTGCTTCTATGGCCTTGTCTATATTAAAGTCAAAATGGGCCAAGTATGTTTTCAGAGGGTTATCTGCCAAAATATAGGGAAGGGTTTCTTCTACAAGATCGTCCATTTTGTCTATTAGGAAGCACTCAACTTCCTTTGCAGGTTGATCAGAGGCACGAAATATATTTAACTTGACCTTCATATTCCCAAAGGATATATTCATCACCCCAGTTCTACAATTTATACTCGCATTGGCTGTAACTAAAAAGGGGCGCCCAAGGATCACGGAGATTTGTTTCTTAGGATTAGGCTCATGTTCCATATCAAGGAAAACACCTACTAGGATCTTCGCCGGAAGTAATGGCGGAACGGCCGCTTTGGACTGAGAAGAAAATGGAGAAGGTAGAAGAAGACAATAAGAAAGAAACCAGAGGAGGCCAGGTAGGGGTTTATATAGATCCCTCCAACAGCCCAGATCAGCAAGACGGAACGCCGCTCCCCGCCTAGATCATGACACATATCGACTCCGAGAGTCAAAGCGCCGCATTTAATTCAAGCTAACGCTTCAAACACAGAAGCGCCCCGTCGGATCGTGTGGCCCCATCATGAGCCCACGACGCGACGACGCTTCGAAAAACGAAAAGGTACCCTAATGATGAAACGTTTCGGGAAAGAGGAGACGCCGCCCATTAAAAGCGCCTCGAAGCGCGCGATAATTCAAAATTTCCCTAACCCGAATTAACCCAACTAAAACTACTTCCCGCGCTCGAGCTTGCAATCAGCTCGAGCTCGGAAGTCGGGGGGTAGTGTTGGGGGAAAAACATAAGGCATCCTGGAGCAGAGGGCGCCGACCAAGAGGCGCCGACCTGGAAGCACCCGACCAGGAGGCGCCAACCAGGAAGCGCCCGACCAAGGGGCGCCGACCAGGAAGCGCCGACCAGAAAGCGCCGACCTGATGACACTCCGACCAGAAGGCGCCGACCTAACGACGCTCGGACCAAAGGCACCCAACTTGGCAACTGGCTCGGTTCGGCACCGGACCAGGGGCCGAACTCCGAAATGCCTTGTCCAAATATTCGACCCCGGCCTAACCCCGTAAAGGAGCCTAACTCCAGATACTCAACCTCACCGTATCCTGTTACTGTCGTCAAACCATTAATGCGCATGGCCTCTGCAGGCCTCCGGCGCACTCAACCATTAAATGAGCATGGCTCATGATGATTTCCGGTTCACTCAACCATCAAAGCGTATGACCTCTCCTGATCTCCGGTTCACTCAACAATTAAAGCGTATGGTTCCTGTCGTCTACGGACATCGAACCCCTTACGGCAAACCCACTTGGCTACGGATGATGGAATGATTCAACGATGACTTAAGGGCTTCGACCTAATCTCCAACAGTAACAGTGTTGACTCACACGATCGGGCATTTATTTCCACTCCATGCCAGATTGTACGACAGGCCGTTTGCCCCGTCACATCACAGGTAACCCAGCTCCCTCTATAAAAAGGGAACTCCTCCATTTTAAGGGGGGCTGGAAGCTGGAAACTCTAATTTTCTACTACTGTCTCCATTCTTACACTTGCCTCCTCTGACTTAAGCATCGGAGGGCCGGCGCCGGAAACCCCGGCCACCGGCTTCTTGCAGGTCTCCCGGAGGACGCCCCGCGCCGACGGACCGCCACCGATCACCGCCGATTCTCACCGAAGCTCCCCCTTCCTGGCCCAGCGGTCGCCCCCAGGTCCAAATTCCAGCAACACAAAGCTTCTTCATTCCGTCTTCATCCCAGCTCCCATCCTTCATTCCATTCTCTTCTCAGCATCTGTATCTCCACGTCACCACGGAGTGGATCAACATCCCAAGTGCATCCCGAGCTCCATGGAATCCCCTGTTTCGGAACCACTCCCAGCCGGTATGCCAGATTGACTCAAACCAATCCAAGCATCCCACGTTCGGCCATCCGTGGATCATGTCCCAGCATCCTTATCACCTTTCGCATCCGATTCCTCCCAGCCAAATCTAAACTTCCCATATTTTCTTTCTTCCTCCGAACACCAGCATCATGCACGTCGTCCCCCTGGCTCAATCCATCTTCCTCCCAACTTCACACTCCCAGTTCATTTTCTCTTACAAATCCAACCAAACTCCCAGCCGAGATCTTCTTAGCTTCCCCCTCGCGCCTGTGCCCATCTTCTCTGTGATTCCCTGCATCCAATAGATTCATCTACGAATTCTCAAACTTCCCAGCTTCTTCTGGAATCCCATCTCCTTCCGTTCGTGAACATTATCCCCACTGCATCATCCCGCATCTTTAGCCGTGGGCATCAATCATCATCCCCGTCCTCGCTATCCCCTGTTCCCAGCTCGTTTTATCTTCATCCGAATCATCCCAGCGTCCAAGCCAATCGTCACCCATCCGACTTAATCTCCCAACGTCCAAGATCTTCTTCCGGACTCCCAGCTTCCACCGTGAAAATCTTCATCCACGTCCGCAGCATTCCAGCCGTTCGGGTTGACTCCATCACCCACGTCGCATCCCCTGCTCCGCTAGATCTAAGCCAAGATAGATGCAAATCCAAGCTTCCCAGCGTCCGGATAAACTTCATCTTTCTCTGTTTCGGAATCAAGTCTCAAACTCCCTCCGGATCACACGTCCTTCTGCATCCAAATATCCTCTGTTCTCAGCCGTATCCCTCTACCGAACTCAGGATCCGATCTTACCTCCCGGCTCATGGATTCGTCTCCTCTTCCGGCTTGATCCCAGCTCCTCCCAGCCGAGATCCCAACATCCAAGTTCATCCTCTGCATCTAGTTCGCATCTTTCCCAACTTCCGGATCATTTCACGTCCACAGATCCACCGTTCCCAAGCTTCCTTTCTTCCGGATTGAGTCCATTGACACGGGATAAACTCCAAATCCTTATCCAAATAGCATTCCATCCGAGATTCTCCCGAGCTTCATGGATCACGGATCATCACCTTCTTCTGCATCCTCCACATGTCCGGATCAACTCCATCCAGCAGCATGCCTTCCGCGTCCTTATCATTCCACTCTCACGTGAAGCGAAACAGAAGGGGGGTAGCCTATAAAAGGAGTCAAGTTGTGAAGGGGAGAAGCCATTCTCTCCTCCGTTCCATTCTTCTTCCCCCATCAAGCTTGGAGCAAGCCGAATCCCATGAAGTCAAGAGAGAGATTATTTTTGGGTATTCTGGGAATGATTTCCCAGAAGAGCTGAGAGGGAGCCGTTTTCAGTAGAAGCTACACCGGAAGGAGACGTCGAAGAGATGGAGGTAGCCATGATGGGAGCCCGCTGCTGTGCTGCTGCTGCCGTCTACCACTGCATGGAAGCCTAAGCTCTTCTCTAGGGCCGGATGTGGCCCTAACAAAGGGCCAAGGGTTTTGTATTTGTTTTATTTTTATTCTTGGAGTTGTATAAACTTTATTTTGCTCCTAATGAATATTTTATTTCATCTCATATTTAATTTCTGTGATTTTAAGTATGACGTTTATACAACTGTTCTTCATGATCACTAAGTAAATATAAGATAGTCCATGCTTTGGAAGATGCGGTGTCCTGCCACATTAGTTTAGGGTAGATATTTCATGCCAACTGAAGATGGATTATTCCCAAATTACTTTTGTGAATTTCTATTTAAATGCTTATTAGGCTTGTAGCCAATTTGCATGTTAATCCAAGAATAAATTAAAATACAAATAACCCTTATTCCGATGTTAGTGATGAATTTCTTGCCCTAGGTTCCCTCAAACTGATATCATTTTAATTGCATTTTCATTAAATTTCTTAGTTTAATTTTCTTTACAAATTTTCCTTTTTAAATATTATTTTTAAAAAAATAACTGTACCCCAACCCCTGTGGATCGATACCCGTAATCACTATCCTACCAGATACGTGCTATTGCGTAGTCTTTAAAGTTGACTATCAATTTTTGGTGCCGTTGCCGGGGATTGCTAGCATAGTTGTTTTTCTTTTCATAAAAAAAAAACTTCATTTTATATAATATATATATAAAATAAAATAAAAATATTTTATATTTTTTTTATTTTTTTATGTCCTTTCTCTCTCTTACTAATTTTTGATTTTTTTGATCAGGAATCGAAGAAGAAGTCTGGGACGATCAAAAAGGGAACTGCTGAAAAGGAATGCTGTAGAGGTTTGCTTTTAAAAAAAAATTGCTGGAAAAATTTTCTTTGGTAACATCTAAACCTTTCTTATTCAAATTGATTCCCAGTTTGTTTGAAATTTTGTGGTGATTGTTTGATTTTAATTTCAGTAAAAGTGTGAATGCATGTTTGATATACATACACCAATTAATCCGCACATAGTAAGGGCAATCACCCCAATAAGATAAGAACTGGATTTCATCACCAGATTTTTGCCCAAATTAGGTGAATCAATTCTCACATAGCTATCACGTTAATTAAAATCAATTAGACGTTGGCCCCTAGGGACATTCGAGCTCAATAGGACGAAGATCACCGAAAGTTGCACCAATTTCGCTCTGTGGCTCAGTTGATATCTAGGCAAGCTTTGTCCCAAGGGAGACAGTTCATCTGTTCGAGGCAAGTGGTTTTTAAGTGGGACCTTTGCAACGCATCGTGACCCCCCCACTTACCTAGGAGCTTACCTGGTCAACTCAGTTCATTAGACCGGATTGGAGGCTTAGGTGCCCTTTTCAAACCAGTTAGGAGTTGTCTAGTGATTTTAGGGCAAACATAAGGATTTGAAGTGTTTCTTTTAATGCATGCTTGACTGCACTTGACTGATCAGAAGAGTTTTAGTACATGCTAGGGTGTCGTTCCAGATCTCCTGAATTAGTACCTTTTGATTCTGAGATAGAGCGTTCTATTAGGGCCCTTCGAGCTGAAATCCGCACCTATAGAACTATAGGATCTGCTCCACTTGTAGAGATGGCTGAAGAACACCCCAAGCTGTTGAAGGAGTACTTTACTCCTTCCATTTATACCTCTCCATCTTGTATTCGACTACCTGATACCACTGCTGCTGTACACTTTATGATTAAGTCTAGTGTCATCCAAATGCTTCCCTCTTTTTATGGACTCAACAATGAAGACCCATACAAACATTTAGATGAGTTCCTTGAGATCTGCACTACTGTCAAAATTCAGAACTTCACTGATGATGCTTTGAAACTTAGGCTGTTTCCTTTTTCCCTTAAGGATAGAGCTAAACAATGGCTCCATTCATTAGAAGCCAATTCTATTCTCTCTTGGGCTCAAATGCAACATGAATTTCTAAAGAAATATTTTTCCATAGGAAGAACAAACCAATTTAGGCGTGCTATCATGAGCTTCTTCCAATCTGATGGTGAAGAATTTCATGAAACTTGGAAAAAATTTAGAGACTTACTCCGAAAATGCCCGCATCATCAAATACCCAAATGGCAATTAGTGCAATGTTTCTATGACGGGTTGTCTGAACGAAACCGTCAGATGGTTGATGCTTCTTGCGGGGGAACTTTCATGCTTAAGAGTGAGCATGAGGCATGGCAGTTGTTTGAAAACCTCAATGAAAATTCTCTCCACCATGCCTCCTCCGCTCGTCAAGCACCCCCGAGTTCTCAAAGAAAAGGAACCATATATGAAGTTAGCCAGTCCATAGGTCTATCTGACAAAGTAGATGCACTATCCCGCAAGTTGGACCAGCTAATGTCTAGAGAATAGCTCCCAAACTTTCCCCAAGCACAAGTGTGTGCTCTCTGTTCTAGTCCGTCTCATACTATTTTTTAGTGCCCTTCGGCAACACAATTCTCTGAATTTGTGCAAGAACAAGTAAATGCTACCCAAATGCAATCCCGACCCGGTAATGATCCATATTCTACCACTTACAACCTGGGGTGGCGCAACCATCCAAATTTCTCTTGGAAGCAGCAAACTTCCAATATCTCCCAGCCTTATTCCCAAAATGTTTAACTGTTCCAGAATGTTCATCCGAACCGTCCTCCTACTCACTATTCACAATTTCAACATGTCCCTCCTCCAGCACCCCAAAGAGATATGGCTTTTGAGCAAAAAGTTTTGACTGCCCTTCAAGGACTCGAAGCCAATACACAATTGTTGCACTCCCACACCCAGTCTATTGCCAAATTAGAAACCCAGCTAGGGCAGCTAGCGAGAGCACTAAATAAAAGAGAGGAAGGCAAGCTTCCAAGCCAACCAGTGAGTAATCCGAGAGGGCAGTACATGGCTCAAGAGACTCACCCGAATGATGTTCACCATGAACAAGCTAATGCCATGACTACCTTAAGGAGTGGACGTGTAGTAGACAATAAGATTGGGGAGGATAACAATAAGAAAGGTGAAGAAGAGGATAGCAATGTGTCAGATGAAAATCTAAAACCTTCTTCTTCTTTTTCTTCAGCTAGTCCACCTTCTGCCAAAACTCACATCTCAAAGGCCCCATTTCCTGAAGCTCTTAATTCACCCTCTCCCTTTGGCAAGAAAGGAACTTCACTAGAGGAGATGATGGAGGTTTTCAAACAAGTCAAAATCAACCTCCCGCTTCTTGATGCTATTAGACAATTTCCCTCCTATGCCAAATTTCTCAAAGACCTTTGTACCCAAAAGCGAAAATCTAGGATACATGTGCCTAAAAAGGTCTTCCTAACTGAGCAAGTGAGTTCTATTCCCCAACACAACACCCCTCCGAAATTCAAAGATCCTGGTGCTCCCACTATCTCCTGTGTCTTAGAAAATAATTTCATTGATCGAGCGCTCTTAGATCTAGGGGCAAGTGTCAACCTTTTACCTTACTCAGTTTATAAGAAACTTGGGTTAGGTGAGTTAAAACCAACCTCGGTATCCCTTCAATTAGCTGATCGATCTGTAAAAACACCACGTGGGATAATTGAAGATGTTCTTGTCAAGGTAGACAAATTCTATTTTCCAGTAGATTTTATCGTCCTTGATATGGAACATGAGCCTAATCCTAAGAAACAGATCCTTATGATTCTAGGTCGTCCCTTTTTAGCTACAGCCAATGCGAGTATAAATTGTAGAACTGGGGTGATGAATATATCTTTTGGGAATATGAAGGTCAAGTTAAATATATTTCGTGCCTCTGATCAACCCGCAAAGAAAGTTGAGTGCTTCCTAATAGATAAAATGAACGATCTTGTAGAAGAAAACCTTCCCTATATTTTGACAGATGACCCTCTGAAAACATGCTTGGCCCATTTTAACTCTGATAGTCAACTTTAAAGACCACGCAATAGCACGTATCTAGTAGGATAGTGATTACGGGTATCGATCCACAGGAATTGGGGTATAATTGTTTTCTTAAAAATAAAAATATTTAAAAGGATGAGTTTGTGAAGACTATTAAACTAAGCAATTTAATAAAAAAAATGCAATTAAAGGGATATCAGTTTAAGGGAACCTAGGGCAAGGAATTCACCACTAACATCAGAACAAGGGTTATTTATAATTTATTTCGTTCTTGGATTAACATGCAAATTGGCTACAATCGCTATAAGCATTCAAATAAAATTTCACCAAAGTAATTTAGGAACATCCATCTTCAGTTAGCATGAAATGTCTACCCTAAACTAATGCGGCAGGACACTGCATCTTTCCTAAGCATGGATGATCTTACATTAACTTAGTGATCATGAAAAAACCGTTGTATAAACGTCATACTTAAAATCACAGAAATTAAATATGAGATGAAATAAAATATTCATTAAGAACAAAATAAAGTTTATACAACTCCAAGAATAGAAATCAAAAATATAAAACCCTTGGCCCTTTGTTAGGGCTGCATCCAGCCCTAGAGAGGAGATCAGTCTTCCATGGAGTCGTGGGCGACAGCAGCAGTGGCACAACAGCGGGCTCCCATCACGATCGACTTCCTCTGCCTCAGCACTTCATTTTTTTTTATATGGGAAGTGTTTCCCGAAATGCCCCAAACTTCTCTCCCTCCTCTGTTTCCATGGGATTTGGCCTATGAGCTCCCCCCAGCTTCCTACTCGAAGAGGAGAAATCTCCTCCTTTTATAGCCTCTGTCGACCCCGTTATCTCATCACGTCGTGGGAAGATAAGGGCCAAGAAACTGACACGGGCGAGACGCGTAGCAGATTTAATCTGGGCGTTGGGATTATAGTCTGGGAACTGATTTCGTTGAAGAAGTCGGTTGCTCCCTTGGATGCAGAGGATGGCGAAGACGTGGATGTTGAGAGGATCTCGGACACTGCTAGCTCATGGGATGAGTGGAAGAAATCGCCACTTCTTCAATGCGTGGTGATGAGAGCACAAAAGTGCGATCTACACATCACTTAAATTAGTATTATTGCTAACAAATAATGATAAAAGTGCTGCATTAATATTATATTTTTGTGGGGTGCAGGTAATCATAAATCAAAGCTAAAATGCGCATTGGGTCTAGAAAAGATGCAATCACTGCAGGTGATCAGCCGACTGCATGGTTCAATCCCAGTTGCACACTAGAAGGAGCATTAGCCGGCTAGGTGCAGCCATATCCAGCAGCAGCATTTTCCCCATTTCGTGTGTCCATTTGAACTTCTCCCAGCCGTCCACGTGTTCAGCCGAGTCCCCAGCATCTTGCGAAGCATCCACCCAGCGTCCCTCATCCTTCTCTTTCCCCATTTCAAAGGCATCTAGAGTTCATGATTCATTCCTTCCAGCCGTCACCCTGGCATCATCCAAATCTCAGCATCTCGAGACCAACATCCGGCCGTCCGTGGCGATTCCAACCGCGTCCGTCTTCTCCGCGCGCGAGTCTCCCGTGAAGCGTCCCAGGATCCGCATCAAGCTCATCCGTTCGCTACCCAACCTCCCAACATCCTGCAGCCGGGATGCATACTTCGAACGACCACCCAATCATCCCGCGTTCGTGCAGCCGTCCGTGAAGCATCCTCCCACGCGTTCCACGCTCCAGCTTCTCCCGAGTTCCAGCCACATCAGCTCCCAGCCGTCCGCTTCATCCGCACGATTCCATCCCGATTCCCAGTTTCCTTCAAGCATCCCCAGATCTTCTCCGCGTACATGAGCCAACGTCCGCGTGCATCCCACGAGGATCGCGACCCAGCCTCCGTCTTCGTCGCAGTCCACCTCTTCCGGATTAAGCAACCGAAATCCCAGCTTCTCCCAGCGTCCGAGGATCCCGGCATCCCGTGATTTCAGCATCAGCGAGGCATCGTCCGCGTCCATCCATTTCTTCCGGATTAGCATCCATCCGTTGATCTCCATCGCGTTCGAGGAGTGGATCGAAGGCTAGCTTGATATCCCTCTCGGCTGGGAAGTTGGCTATTTATTATTCCTTCCCATTCGGTGAAACGGAGGGGGGGGGGGTCCTGTTATTCAAAGAAAAGAGAGAAGAAAGGGAAACAGAGCATGCTCTGTTTCCAAAAAGAATAGAAAAAAAAAAGAAAAGAAAAAAAGAGGGAGTTTTCTTTTATGATTATGGAGGGCTGATTTCTTAGGGAGGGAGATGGAGGAACTTTTGATGTATTGCTCTTTGAAGTAAACTCTAAACTTTTGCTTTTAATGATTTTTATTTATTGATATGTTTTTGATCCATGCGTAGTTATTTCGTAGATAGATCTTTAATGGAGTATGATTATTGATATATGGATTGCTTTAGTATTTGATTCGTCGTAGACGTAGAAAGCACGGCGAATGCTTAGAAATTGAGTTCATATGTTCATGAAACATATACCATGATTAGATCTATCCTACATTTAATCTTTAATCAAGAACCATAGAGTTTATTCCTTGGATGCAATATCATCAAGGGGGATTCCAGATCCCTACCATTTTTATTTCATTGAATTGTGTTTATTATTCTCTGCATTTAATTTCTGAAAATCAAAACATCATTTTAATCCACATATTTATTCAACTAAAGTACTAATTATATCTAAAAATTACGCTAATAATCTATAGATCGTTCCCTGAGGATTCGACCTCGGACTCCCGAGATTTTACTACTTGTGCGATTCTCCTGCACTTGGGAGAACAATTTTATTTTTGCATCAAGTTTTTGGCGCCGTTGCCGTGGAATGGCTTAGTTATTAGTATAGTTTTAGATTTAATTAGTACCCTATCAGTTAGATTGAACATTATAGTAAAACTAAAACTGAGAAAAAAAAAAAAAAATTTATTGCTGTTTTTTTTATTCCCTGGACAGTCTGCATCAAACTCTGATATCTGAGTAATGCACCGTCTGATTGGACTCAAATTTTGTCGGCTGGTGTAGGACACAAGTTTCTTTCATATGAACGGTCTGATTGATATTCTGAGATTTTTACGACCATTAAATTAATATACAACCTTGCTGCTGTCTGCTTTAAATTTTCTGTGTTTAATTTTTTTTAGAATCAGAATTTTATTATCATCATATCTCATTAACCCTTGTTGCTAATTGAAAATTGATAAGAACTTTAAGAAAAGATCAAGGGTAATCATTGAAAAAAAAAAAAAACAAACAAATAAATAAACTCTAAAATTTTGTATGCTAGGTTGGAATAGGGACAACACTGGACGTCTGAGTCGACAACCTTTTGACAATTCCTTAGATCACATTATTGAAACTTTTTCGCAAAATCTCAGATCTGGTGAGATGGCTGATGATGATGTAGGAAGTCACCATGGTAATGAAGGTAGACCCCCAGTTATGACACTTCGACAATACTTACATCCCACTAGGACTAGTCAACCTTCATGCATGATTATTCCTGAAAATGTAGGACACTTTGAAATCAAACCAGGAGTAATTCAACTGCTGCCCAAGTATCATGGAATAGAATCTGAGAACCCTTATCTTCACCTTAAGGATTTTGAGGAAATTAGTATCACATTTAGAGTGCCAAATGTATCAGAAGATGTCCTTAAATTAACCTTGTTTCCTTTTTCCTTGAAGGATAAAGCCAAAACATGGCTGAACTCCTTGAGACCTAGATCGCTAGGAACATGGCATGATATGCAAAGAGAATTCTTGAAAAAATTCTTTCCCGCACAAAGGACTAACTTTTTGAAAAGGCACATTAGTAATTTCTAACAAAAAGACCATGAAACATTTTATGAATGCTGGGAGAGATTTAAAGATTTGCTTCTCTCTTGTCCTCATCATGGGTTTGAAACATGGAGAACCATTAGTTTCTTTTACGAAGGGTTGTCTCCACAGTTGAAACAATTTATAGAGACTATGTGCAATGGTCTATTTCTGGAAAAGCAACCCGATGAGGCATGGGACTATTTAGACTCTCTCGCAGAGACTGCACAATTATGGGATACAGGGGATAGAGTGAATAAACCTTTGCCTAAGCCTACTAGCATTCCACACGGGGGCCTTTACAACCTTAATACTCAAGATGATATTCAAGCTAAAATGGCAGCCCTTACTAGGAAGGTAGAGGAAATTGAACTTAGAAGGATTGAACCCGTCAAGACCGTAGAACATAACAGCGAGTGTTGTAGGATTTGCGAGATGCCTGGCCATCTCATCACTGATTGCCCCACAATACCCGCATTCAAGGAAGTCTTGCACGATCAGGCCAATGTTATGAATACCTATCAAAAATCTTTCAATAATCCTTTTTCGGGTACTTACAACCCTGGATGGAAGAACCATCCAAATTTCAGGTGGAGGAATGACCAACCTCAACAAGTATATAACCCAACTCCTCCACCTCCGCACCCTCATTATGCACATGCACCCCCTCAAAAATCCAGTCTCGAAGAAATTTTGCAATCTTTCATGCAAGGTCAAGCTAAAATCAATGATGAATTAAGAAATCAACTGACAACGCTGACCACTGCTTTAAGTGCTCAAGAGAAAGGCAAGCTACCAGCTCAACCACAACCTAATCCTCAAGTCTATGGCGGTAGCAATGCATCATCTTCAACTTTGCATAAAGAACAAGCAAAGAGTATAATAACTTTGCGAAGTGGAAAGGTTATTGACCGACCAGTCCCAGAACAAACACAAGTCATACCTGATTCTGACCCTCCCAAGACAAAAGAAAAGGATAATGAAGAAACCGAAGCACCAACATCTACTGAAAAAATTGAATGTCCTTTTCCTGCACCATTTCCACAAAGATTAAAGCCCTTGCAAAAGCTTGAACCAAACTCTGAAATTCTTGAGCTTTTTAAGCAAGTAAAAATCAATGTACCTCTTCTTGATGCAATCAAACAAGTGCCTTCTTATGCAAAATTTTTAAAAGATTTGTGCACTGTCAAGCGTCGTTTAAATGTCAAGAAGAAGGCATTTCTGGCTGAAAATGTGAGTGCAATTTTACAGCATAACATTCTTCCTAAATATAAGGATCCAGGTTGCCCAACTATCTCGTGCATCATTGGCAATTTTAGGATTGAGCGAGCATTGCTAGATTTAGGAGCGAGTGTGAACTTGTTGCCATATACGGTATATGAGCAACTCGGGTTGGGTGAGTTAAAGCCAACAACTGTGACCTTACAATTAGCTGACAGGTCAGTGAAGGTCCCTAGAGGAATTATCGAAGATGTGTTGGTCCAAGTAGACAAGTTCTATTTTCCTGTTGACTTTATCGTACTGGACACACATCCGGCTTCCAATTCACCATCTCAGATTCCGGTCATCTTAGGATGCCCATTTCTTGCAACTTCTAATGCATTGATCAATTGTAGGAATAGTGTCATGAAGCTTTCTTTTGGCAATATGACTTTGGAACTGAACGTCTTTAGTATAGGCAAACAACCCAGTAAACATGAAGAAAGTAAAGAAGTTGAATGGGTTGAAACCATTGCGGAAGAATATTTGTTAAAAGAAACATTTACTAAATCGGCCGACAATGGTTTGATAGATTGGTGTTCTGAAGGTACTGCTGATGATACGGTCCCACCTATTTTAGATAACTCGGATGTCATGATGGTCAATGGGTGGAGACCGAGAATAGAGGAATTTGAACATTTGCCATCTCGAGGAGCAAAGATAGTACCATCCCATGAACAAGCACCTAAGCTCGAGTTGAAACCTTTACCGAAGGAACTCAAGTATGCCTTTCTTGGATCCAATGACACATTTCCTATAATCATCTCATCTGATCTGGATCATGCCCTAGAAAGAAAATTACTTGGTGTTCTAAAGAATCATAGAGGAGCTTTAGGGTGGTCTATTGCAGACTTGAAGGGGATTAGCCCTTTAATTTGCACGCACCGGATATATTTGGAGGACAATGCCAAAACCACAAGGCAAATGCAACGCAGGTTGAACCCTACGATGAGAGATGTGGTTAAAGCAGAAGTCCTCAAGTTGCTTGATGTGGATATTATTTACCCAATTTCCGATAGCAAGTGGGTGAGTCCTACTCAAGTCGTGCCCAAGAAAGCAGGTCTGACGGTAGTCAAAAATGATCAGGGTGAACTAGTTCCAACTCGTGTTCCGACGAGTTGGCGCATGTGTGTTGACTACCGAAAATTGAATTTGGTCACTAGGAAAGATCATTTTCCCCTACCCTTCCTAGACCAAGTTTTGGAAAGAGTTGCAGGACACAAATTCTATTGTTTTCTCGATGGCTATTCCGGATACTACCAAATTGAAATTTCACCTGAGGATCAAGAGAAGACTACCTTCACTTGTCCTTTTGGCACATTCGCTTTCCGTCGGATGCCATTCGGGTTGTGTAATGCACCTACAACATTCCAAAGATGCATGCTCAGTATTTTTGAAGAAATGAACGAGAAGTTTTTGGAAGTGTTCATGGATGATTTTTCTGTTTTTGGCGATTCTTTTGATGATTGTTTACTACATTTACAAGCTGTCTTAGCTCGGTGTATAGAAAAGAACCTGATACTAAATTGGGAGAAATGCCACTTCATGGTGCCAAAGGGAATTGTTCTAGGACATATTGTTTCATCGAAGGGCATGGAAGTTGATAGAGCTAAGATTGACTTAATCGCCAAGCTACCTGCACCCAAGACGGTTAGAGATATTAGATCATTTTTGGGTCATGCCGAATTTTATAGGAGGTTCATCAAGGACTTTAGTGTCATAGCCCGACCATTATGTAACCTCCTATCCCTTGATACACCGTTCAATTGGACTGAAACCTGTCAAGAGGCATTCGAAAAGTTGAAGTCTATGCTTAGCACTGCACCTATCGTGCGACCACCCGATTGGTCATTACCTTTTGAGATCATGTGCGATGCTAGTGACTATGCGATAGGAGCTGTCCTAGGACAACGCAAGGATAATAAGCCATATGTCATTTACTATGCAAGCAAAACTTTAAATGATGCTCCTTATTTGTTCAAGTATTGCAATGATCAAATCTTTAGAAGATGCATTCCGGAACATGAGATACAAAGTGTACTCTCTTTTTGTCATGCCAGTGCTTGTGGAGGACACTTTGCATCTAAGAAAACGGCAGCTAAGGTGTTGCAATGTGGTTTTTATTGGCCTACACTATTTAAAGATGCCCACGAGTTCTGTAGGACATGTGACCCATGTCAACGTGTTGGAAGTCTAACTCGTAGGCAAATGATGCCTCTTCAGCCCATTACTGCTATTGAAATTTTTGACATTTGGGGCATCGATTTCATGGGCCCATTCCCACCGTCTTTTGGACATGAGTATATTTTAGTTGGTGTTGAGTATGTGTCAAAATGGGTAGAAGTTGTTGCCTGTAGAACTAATGATCACAAACCTGTTTTGAAATTTCTGAAAGAAAATATTTTTTCACGATTTGGGATGCCCAAGGTTATAATTAGTGATGGGGGAAAACATTTCTGTAATAAGCCTTTTGAGATCCTATTGCGAAAGTACGGTATCACTCATAGAATTGCAACTCCTTATCACCCGCAGACTAGTGGCCAAGTAGAGTTAGCCAATCGGGAAATTAAACGAATTTTAGAGAAAACGGTGAATCCATCACGCAAAGACTGGCCTTTAAAACTTTCTGACGCATTGTGGGCTTACCGTACTGCTTATAAAACTATTCTTGGTATGTCCCTGTATCGGCTAGTGTATGGAAAAGCATGTCATCTACCCGTTGAATTAGAGCATAAATCATATTGGGCCATTAGAAAATTGAACTTTGAATTGTCAGATGCTGGTTTAATTCGAAAATTACAATTAAGTGAGTTGAATGAAATTCGTCGGGATGCGTATGACAATGCTAGACTTTGTAAAGAACGAATGAAAATTAGGCATGATAAATCAATTCTAAGAAAATCTTTTAAACCTGCACAAAAAGTTCTTTTGTATGACTCTCGCTTACATCTATTTCCTGGAAAGTTACGATCAAGATGGACAGGTCCTTTCATTGTAAAAACTGTTTTTCCACACGGGGCAGTTGAAATTGAGAATCCACAGGATGGTCAAATTTTTAAGGTAAATGGACACAGATTAAAACCTTTTCTTGAAAATTTTGCAGATGAAGAGGACTCCTTTCCCTTGGGGGAGCCTTCTTATGACTGAGCATGACGGCCAAGGTATGTGTATATTAGTTAGAATTATTTTTTTTCTTTTATTTTTCTTCTTATTTTCCAGGTCTTCTTTTCTGAAAATCAACAGCTCAAGGTATTCTTTTTCTCTCCAATATTCTTTTCTCTATTGTTTCTCACATATAGTTTTCTTGCATTTTTTACATTGAGGACAATGCAATGTTTAAGTTGGGGGGAGGGAAATATTTTGACAAAAAAAAAAAAAAAGTTTTTGCATTTGATTTATTCTATTACTTTCTTTTCTGAGCAAATGCACATGTATTTTCATATTGAGTGTATACAACTATTAAGGCAAGGAACACATGCATACTATGACTGATCAGAGACCTATTATTAGATTCCCACACGTGTACTTAATGACAATAGGAAGGCCTCAGGAGTTCATATTTGTTAACTGCATTTTTGTTAGCCTTATCCATAAAAGAAGTATGAGTATCCTTGTTCGTACCATAAGGTTCAGAATTTGGTTTTCACATAAAGATAGAGGTTGAATATCCCGACTAGATTACTTAGGTGCCTTATGATCCGACTTTGGTTGACCTATAGTCACGATGCAGTCACATATATAATAAAAATATATATGGTTCAGTCTATCATTTCTTTTCTTGCATAATTATTATTAAAAAAAATACTTATGATGACAAGTCTGGCCTCGTGGCGTAGTCTGGTTCGAGTAATTAAGTCCGAGGGGTGTTTCACCTAATGTCTTGAGCCAACTGGATCGGGGGTCATTGACTGAAAGCTCGCTACATGGACCTTACTAGAGCCTAATGGGGTTGGATAGCTGTAGTTGTCATGTGTATTGAAAAAAAAAAAAATGAAATAAAAATAAGCATGAATGAGTTGGTTAGGCTGAACCTAGTGACATGTGGTAATGGCTGGTTTGACTCCATTGTATTGGACCTCTGTGTACCCGGGTTGTTTAGTTGAGATTGATAGCTCTTTCTTTACATGCGAACCATTCTTGACAAATTTAGACAACATGTGATATTCTGAAAATTTGATGGATCAGGTTCTAATAAATTGTAGAAAACACTTGTGAACTTGAGTAGTGCACCTAAAACTCAGGCAGTGCCCTGTTGTGGTGGAGGTATTAGTACTCTGAGAAAGTCATACGGTTTGATGCACACTACACTTTTATATTTCCTTATCTTGACAGTTGCCATGCTTGAAAATATATATCAATTAATTACATGTGTATTAGCTTAAGATTTATTTCATATTTTTTAGAATCTCATGTCATATAATTCATGATGTTTGTGGGTAACATTCCTGAAAACCCTCACGAGACAACACTCGTCCACTAGGGTAACCTAGGGGTTTAACGGCTTGTTGCACGTGCTAAGTGCAATCGTGATTCCTACGAAAGTGAGTACATATCTTAGTTTTATATCTTTAGCTTCAATAAAAAGTCATAGGTTAAACCACACCTTTTGCACTCTCATTTTATTATCTGCTCGTTAATTGCTAGAGACTAGCAATAAGCTAGTTGGGGGGTGTGATGAGAGCACAAAAGTGCGATCTACACATCACTTAAATTAGTATTATTGCTAACAAATAATGATAAAAGTGCTGCATTAATATTATATTTTTGTGGGGTGCAGGTAATCATAAATCAAAGCTAAAATGCGCATTGGGTCTAGAAAAGATGCAATCACTGCAGGTGATCAGCCGACTGCATGGTTCAATCCCAGTTGCACACTAGAAGGAGCATTAGCCGGCTAGGTGCAGCCATATCCAGCAGCAGCATTTTCCCCATTTCGTGTGTCCATTTGAACTTCTCCCAGCCGTCCACGTGTTCAGCCGAGTCCCCAGCATCTTGCGAAGCATCCACCCAGCGTCCCTCATCCTTCTCTTTCCCCATTTCAAAGTCATCCAGAGTTCATGATTCATTCCTTCCAGCCGTCACCCTGGCATCATCCAAATCTCAGCATCTCGAGACCAACATCCGGCCGTCCGTGGCGATTCCAACCGCATCCGTCTTCTCCGCGTGCGAGTCTCCCGTGAAGCGTCCCAGGATCCGCATCAAGCTCATCCGTTCGCTACCCAACCTCCCAACATCCTGCAGCCGGGATGCATACTTCGAACGACCACCCAATCATCCCGCGTTCGTGCAGCCGTCCGTGAAGCATCCTCCCACGCGTTCCACGCTCCAGCTTCTCCCGAGTTCCAGCCACATCAGCTCCCAGCCGTCCGCTTCATCCGCACGATTCCATCCCGATTCCCAGTTTCCTTCAAGCATCCCCAGATCTTCTCCGCGTACATGAGCCAACGTCCGCGTGCATCCCACGAGGATCACGACCCAGCCTCCGTCTTCGTCGCAGTCCACCTCTTCCGGATTAAGCAACCGAAATCCCAGCTTCTCCCAGCGTCCGAGGATCCCGGCATCCCGTGATTTCAGCATCAGCGAGGCATCGTCCGCATCCATCCATTTCTTCCGGATTAGCATCCATCCGTTGATCTCCATCGCGTTCGAGGAGTGGATCGAAGGCTAGCTTGATATCCCTCTCGGCTGGGAAGTTGGCTATTTATTATTCCTTCCCATTCGGTGAAACGGAGGGGGGGGGTCCTGTTATTCAAAGAAAAGAGAGAAGAAAGGGAAACAGAGCATGCTCTGTTTCCAAAAAGAATAGAAAAAAAAAAAGAAAAGAAAAAAAGAGGGAGTTTTCTTTTATGATTATGGAGGGCTGATTTCTTAGGGAGGGAGATGGAGGAACTTTTGATGTATTGCTCTTTGAAGTAAACTCTAAACTTTTGCTTTTAATGATTTTTATTTATTGATATGTTTTTGATCCATGCGTAGTTATTTCGTAGATAGATCTTTAATGGAGTATGATTATTGATATATGGATTGCTTTAGTATTTGATTCGTCGTAGACGTAGAAAGCACGGCGAATGCTTAGAAATTGAGTTCATATGTTCATGAAACATATACCATGATTAGATCTATCCTACATTTAATCTTTAATCAAGAACCATAGAGTTTATTCCTTGGATGCAATATCATCAAGGGGGATTCCAGATCCCTACCATTTTTATTTCATTGAATTGTGTTTATTATTCTCTGCATTTAATTTCTAAAAATCAAAACATCATTTTAATCCACATATTTATTCAACTAAAGTACTAATTATATCTAAAAATTACGCTAATAATCTATAGATCGTTCCCTGAGGATTCGACCTCGGACTCCCAAGATTTTACTACTTGTGCGATTCTCCTGAACTTGGGAGAACAATTTTATTTTTGCATCACGTGGGAGGAGATCTTGGATGCGGCTGGCAGCTGGGAGTTGACCGCGGATGAGATGAAGGCTGGCTTGGGATTTGAAGGTTGGCAGTTGAGATATAACGAAGCAGGGGATGCGGAAGGGAGTGATCAAAATATGAAGCTTGGGACTCGACTTGACTCGAACGAGTGAAGAAATCAGGGGATAAGCTTGGGAAGTTTGCTGGGATTAGTCCGGAAGGATGTTGGGATGTGGAGAAGATAAGGATGCTGGGAGGAAGATATGATGGGAAGATGAACTGGGATGCAAATCCGGATGGGGTTGATCCGTGGAAGCTTTGGAAGAAGAATCGGAAGCATGGGAGATGAAGATGAGCAAAGATCATGGGATTCGGCTGGTGGTTATTCCGAAACAGAGGAAGAATACGTGTGGTTGCCGTGAAGCTCGCAAGGATGAAGCTCATCCGGTTGAGATGCGGCTGGGGAAATCTAGGAGGTGGGTCGAACGGCTGGGAGTATGAACAGAGGAGTTTGTTCGTGGACGTGGCTTGGATTGATGAAGACTCGGACTATGTTCCGAAGCAACAGGGAATACGTGGGTGACGAAGGTTATCCGGAAGAAGATGAGAGCTGGTGCCGTTTGGGAGTGATCCGGAAGAGGCCAACGCGAACGGGAGGATGGAAGATCACGGACAGGATGTGGGCTGCGGAGGCCATGCACGCGTGAGATTGGTTGTTCCGCGAGATAAAGATGATCTCGGAACAGGGGAGGTTGGAAGAGAGACGCGTGGAATTTGTTGATGGATGCTAAACGGTAATGAAGGGATGCGGCTGGGAGTGAAGATGTTGAGACTTTGTTTGTGAACGTGGGAGTGAAGGAGAAATAAACTGT
Source organism: Phoenix dactylifera (assembly GCF_009389715.1). Classification (NCBI taxonomy): domain Eukaryota; kingdom Viridiplantae; phylum Streptophyta; class Magnoliopsida; order Arecales; family Arecaceae; genus Phoenix; species Phoenix dactylifera. The sequence continues at coordinate 144,164 of NW_024068201.1, forward strand.
TTGGGAGGATTACGCTAAGAAAAGGAATTGGGGTTGACTCGGAATATTGAATTTTTAAATGGAGATGATATGGAAAAAATGACTGGTGAACGACTGGGAAGTGAATCCCGGGAGTTTGATACAGGGGATGTGATCCTATTCAGCTGGGAACATGTGTGGGAAGAAAATTAGGTGACTGAGATGTGACGCAGGAAAGTTTGGTGGAGTCAAATGTGGGAAAGAAACAAGGGAGGATGGATCTGAGAGGGTCTTGATTTGCGGGGTGCATATGATTTGGGTTCAGAAATTAATGAATTTGACTTGACCTGCATACATTAAACTCAATCAGTAAATAAATAAGTAAAACAAACTCGAATTAATTTATTAAAATGCAATGATGAGGGTAACACATTTTTTAGTTAAATTTACAAAATATATGAATTAAAATAATGATAAGTGCTATGAATAAGATATGAATTTATGCATTATTTAGCACTTATCACACCCCCCAACCTACAATTTGCTAGTCCTCAAGCAAAATAAAATAAAAAAAACTAACTCAATTTCGCAGGAATCGCGATTGCATTTACCGTATGCAATAAGGCTTTAAACCCCTAGGTGGCCCTAGTGGACGAGTTTTGTCTCGTGAGGGTTTCCGGCTCAGATACCCACAAACTGTTGTCTCTACCTAATGAATTTGTTTTATTGCTTTATAAAATCTAATTTTAAATGCATAAGTGCCAAGAATTTTAAAAGCACACAAAGTTTTAATTACTAAGTCAGCCCAAATCCTAAGTCAGTATGCAATTTAAGTTGAAGTCATTAAGTTTCTGTTAGAGAGTTGTAAGGCTAATTTATACTTGGGTGCTCGGTGATGTCTGGACCATACACAAGCTAAGGCTTTAGATTCTCCAAAATACTGCTAAAACTAGTAGTTTCCAAGAATTGGTCAGATAAGACCTAATCACTGATTCAAAATCATCCTACCTTGCAGGATTTCGAGAGTTGTGGATGTTTACTTTAATACCTCATGGGCTTTATCTGTAATATTCCAGTTTACTCGAATTTTTACAACGACGGCTTTCACACTATCGTCTTTTTCAAGGTCAATATTATTTTCTCTTTTTTTCTTTTTTTTTATTTTTTTTATTTTTTATTTTTTTATTATTTTTATTATTTTATATTTATTACGCACTTTTACTCTTGTAATGATTCCTCCATGTAACGAGCATTCAGTCAACACTCCCACACCAGATGGCATAAGGTGTTAGGCATCAAGACTCCCCTACGGACCTATGCTCGGATTCATCATTGCAAGCCCGCTGACCTTTGACAAGAGGTAGCCCTTTTCGATGTACCTGACTAAATTCACTTTTTTTTTTTTAATAGCAAATTAGATAGGTATGATTCATCAGGACTCAAGGTTGCTACCAGACTTAACAATATCATGTTAAACCTAACCCTTAGAAGTGCAGGCCATGTGTGTTGTGAAATTTCAAAGTAAAAATTATCTTACAACTTGCTAAAAGAATTTTTATTGAAAAGAACTCAAATTGACTTATTCCTGACTAATCATTGGGCTTTTTAGATTTTATATACTTTGTGTGATTATCATTTCAGCACTAAGGCATAGAAATAAGGTTTTTTTTTTTTGAAATTCACTTAAAAATGTGAAAATGCGAAAAATTCCTTCAAAAATTCGAAACCTATACCCCCCAACCTAGATCAGACATTGTCCTCAATATTTTTTTTTTGAATATTATATTATTATTTTTATTTTTTTATATATTTTTTATTTTGGACGAAAATATGATGCATATGGAGGATAGAAGCATTTTACCGTAGTTGCATCAGTAATATGAGGGATCCTGTTAAGAAAATAACAAAAAAAAAATGCGACAAGAAAATATGCAAAAATAACCTACGAGAATTGGGTTGCCTCCCAACAAGCGCTAAGTTTAACGTCTTCAGCCAGACGCAGTGCATCCTTATCAAATCATACCGGGTTCATGCGGGGTTCTCCAAGGAAGAAAATTTGTGGAAGACTGATTGTTGGGCAGAAAGTCAAATGGCCTTGTCTATATTAAAGTCAAAATGGGCCAAGTATGTTTTCAGAGGGTTATCTGCCAAAATATAGGGAAGGGTTTCTTCTACAAGATCGTCCATTTTGTCTATTAGGAAGCACTCAACTTCCTTTGCAGGTTGACCAGAGGCACGAAATATATTTAACTTGACCTTCATATTCCCAAAGGATATATTCATCACCCCAGTTCTACAATTTATACTCGCATTGGCTATAACTAAAAAGGGGCGCCCAAGGATCACAGGGATTTGTTTCTTAGGATTAGGCTCATGTTCCATATCAAGGACGATAAAATCTACTGAAAAATAGAATTTGTCTACCTTGACAAGAACATCTTCAATTATTCCTCGTGGTATTTTTACAGATCGATCAGCCAACTGAAGGGATACCGAGGTTGGTTTTAACTCACCTAACCCAAGTTTCTCATAAACTGAGTAAGGTAAAAGATTGACACTTGCCCCTAGACCTAAGAGTGCTCGATCAATGAAATTATTTCCTAAGACACAGGAGATGGTGGGAGCACCAGGATCTTTGAATTTCGGTGGGGTGTTGTGTTGGAGAATAGAACTCACTTGCTCAGTTAGGAAGACCTTTTTAGGCACATGTGTCCTAGATTTTCGCTTTTGGGTACAAAGGTCTTTGAGAAATTTGCAATAGGAGGGAACTTGTCTAATAGCATCGAGAAGCGGGAGGTTGATTTTGACTTGTTTGAAAACCTCTATCATCTCCTCTAGTGAAGTTTCCTTTTTGCCAAAGGAAGAGGGTGAATTAAGAGCTTCAGAAAATGGGGCCTTTGGGATATGAGTTTTGGCAGAAGGTGGACTAGCTGAAGAAGAAGAAGAAAGTTTTAGATTTTCATTTGACACATTTCTATCCTCTTCTTTACCTTCCTTATTGTTATCCTCCCCAATCCTATTGTCTACTATACGTCCACTCCTTAGGGTAGTCAAAGCATTGGCTTGTTCATGATGAATTGTATTTAGTTGATTTTCTTGAGCCATGTATTGTCCCCTAGGATTACTCACTGGTTGGCTTGGAAGCTTTCCTTCCTCTCGCTTGTTCAGTGCATTAGCTAGTTGCCCCATTTGGGATTCTAGCTTGGCGATAGATTGCGTGTGAGAGTGCACCAATTGTGTAATGGTTTCCAAACCTTGAAGGGAGGTCAACACTTTCTCCTCAAAGGCTGTGTTTCTATGGGGTGGAGGAGGAGTGTGTTGAAATTGAGTTGAAGGATGGTAGGGATTAATATTCTGGAATGGTTGAAAGTTTTGAGAATAAGGTTGGGAAGTATTGGGAGTCTACTGCTTCCAAGAGAAGTTTGGATGGTTGCGCCATCCCGGGTTATAAGTAGTGGAATATGGATCATTACCCGGTCGGGACTGTGTTTGAGCAGCGTTGACTTGTTCTTGCATAAATTCAGGGAATTGAGCTGCCGAAGGGCATTCATGAATAGGGTGAGACGGGCTAGAACAAAGAGCACAGACTTGTGCTTGGAAAAAATTTGGAAGCTGTTCTCTAGACATTAGCTGGTCCAACTTGCGGGACAGTGCATCTACTTTGTCAGATAGACCTATGGACTGGCTAACTTCATATATGGTCCCTTTTCTTTGAGAACTCGGGGGTGCTTGACGAGCGGAGGAGGCATGGTGGAGAGAGTTTTCATTAAGGTTTTCAAATAATTGCCATGCCTCATGGTCACTTTTAAGCATGAAAGTTCTCCCGCATGCGGCATCGATCATCTGACAGTTTCGTTCAGTCAATCCGTCATAGAAACATTGCACTAACTGCCATTTAGGTATTTGATGATGCGGGCATTTTCGGAGTAAGTCTCTAAATTTTTCCCAAGTTTCATGAAATTCTTCTCCGTCAGATTGGGAGAAGCTCGTGATAGCACGCCGAAATTGGTTTGTTCTTCCTATGGGAAAATATTTCTTTAGAAATTCATGTTGCATTTGAGCCAATGAGAGAATGGAATTGGCTTCTAATGAATGGAGCCATTGTTTAGCTCTATCCTTAAGGAAAAAAGGAAACAGCCTGAGTTTCAGAGCATCATCAGTGAAGTTCTGAATTTTGACAGTAGTGCAGATCTCAAGGAACTCATCTAAATGTTTGTATGGGTCTTCATTGTTAAGTCCATAAAAAGAGGAAAGCATTTGGATGACACTCGACTTAATTTCAAACTGCACAGCAGCAGTGGTATCAGGTAGTCGGATACAAGATGGAGAGGTATAAATGGAAGGAGTGAAGTACTCCTTTAACAGCTTGGGTTGTTCTTCAGCCATCTTGATAGGTGAAGCAGATCCTAGGGTTCTATAAGTGCGGATTTCGGCTCGAAGGGCCCTAAGAGAACGCTCTATTTCAGAGTCAAACGGTACTAATTCAAGAGATCTAGAACGACACCCTAGCATACACTAAGACTCCTCTCATCAGTACAGCCAAGCATGCACTAAAAAGAAAAACACAATTCCTTATGTTCACCCTAAAATCACTAGACAGCTCCTAACTGGTTTGAAGAGGGCACCTAAGCCTCCAATCCGGTCTAATAACTGAGCTGACCAGGTAAGCTCCCAGGTAAGTGGGGGGGTCACGATGCGTTGCAAAGGTCCCACTTAAAAACCACTTGCCTCGAACAGATGAACTGTCTCCCTTGGGACAAAGCTTGCCTAGACATCAACTGAGCCACAGAGCGAAATTGGTGCAACTTTCGGTGATCTTCGTCCTATTGAGCTCGAATGTCCCTAGGGGCCAACGTCTAATTGATTTTAATTAACGTGATAGCTATGTGAGAATTGATTCACCTAATTTGGGCAAGAATCTGGTGATGAAATCCAGTTCTTATCTTGTAGGGGTGATTGCCCTTACTATGTGCGGATTAATTGGTGTATGTGTATCAAGCATGCATTCACACTTTTGCTGAATTTAAAATCAAACAATCACCACAAAAGGGAATTTAAATAAGAAAGGTTTAGAGGTTACCAAAGGGAATTCCCCAGCAATTTTGAAAAAAAAATTTAGGCAAACCTCGACAGTATTCCTTTTCCAGCAGTTCCCTTTTTGATCGTCCCAGATTTTCTTTTCGATTCCTGATCAAGAAAAATCAAAAATTAGTAAGAGAGAAAAAGAGGATAAGTAAAGTAATAAAAATAGAAAATATTTTTATTTTAGTTTAGAAATATATATTATTATTATTATTTTATTTTTATTTTTTTTTTAAAAAAAAATTTTTATGAAAAGAAAAACAACTATGCTAGCAATCCCCGGCAACGGCGCCAAAAATTGATAGTCAACTTTAAAGACCACGCAATAGCACGTATCTAGTAGGATAGTGATTACGGGTATCGATCCACAGGAATTGGGGTATAATTATTTTCTTAAAAATAATAATATTTAAAAGGATGAGTTTGTGAAGACTATTAAACTAAGCAATTTAATAAAAGAAAATGCAATTAAAGGGATACCAGTTTAAGGGAACCTGGGGCAAGGAATTCACCACTAACATCAGAACAAGGGTTATTTATAATTTATTTCGTTCTTGGATTAACATGCAAATTGGCTACAAGCCCTATAAGCATTCAAATAAAATTTCACCAAAGTAATTTAGGAACATCCATCTTCAGTTAGCATGAAATGTCTACCCTAAACTAATGCGGCAGGACACTGCATATTCCCTAAGCATGGATGATCTTACATTAACTTAGTGATCATGAAAAAACCGTTGTATAAACGTCATACTTAAAATCACAGAAATTAAATATGAGATGAAATAAAATATTCATTAAGAACAAAATAAAGTTTATACAACTCCAAGAATAGAAATCAAAAATATAAAACCCTTGGCCCTTTGTTAGGGCTGCATCCAGCCCTAGAGAGGAGATCAGCCTTCCATGGAGTCGTGGGCGACAGCAGCAGTGGCACAGCAGCGGGCTCCCATCACGATCGACTTTCTCTGCCTCAGCACTTCATTTTTTTTATATGGGAAGTGTTTCCCGAAATGCCCCAAACTTCTCTCCCTCCTCTGTTTTCGTGGGATTTGGCCTATGAGCTCCCCCCAGCTTCCTACTCGAAGAGGAGAAATCTCCTCCTTTTATAGCCTCTGTCGACCCCTGTTATCTCATCACGTCGTGGGAAGATAAGGGCCAAGAAACTGACACGGGCGAGACGCGTAGCAGATTTAATCCGGGCGTTGGGATTATAGTCTGGGAACTGATTTCGTTGAAGAAGTCGGTTGCTCCCTTGGATGCAGAGGATGGCGAAGACGTGGATGTTGAGAGGATCTCGGACACTGCTAGCTCATGGGATGAGTGGAAGAAATCGCCACTTCTTCAATGCGTGGGAGGAGGTCTTGGATGCGGCTGGCAGCTGGGAGTTGACCGCGGATGAGATGAAGGCTGGCTTGGTGTTGCCCAGATAGACAACCCAAGAGGGGGGGTGAATTGGGTTTTAAAATAATTTAGCAATTGAAACTTTTGTGGATGACTAATTAATGCTTTTGTGAGATGATTAATTAGTTGTTATGTGCTGTGAATGAAATGAGAGAAATAGAGAGAGACAATCAATCACAAACACAATGTTTTATAGTGGTTCGGAGCTAACCCTTGCTCCTACGTCCACTCCCCAAGTCTCACTTGGGAATTCACTATAACCCCTTGGATTACAGCCGGTTGTTTTACAAGCTCACAACCAAACTTGTTGTTTTACGAGCTCACAACGAACTCGGTCGGTTTTCCCTGGCTCACCGACTAGAACCACCCCGATTGTTTTTCCGGGATCACAATCGAACCCTTACACACGTTGGTTTTACACTCGGCTCACCAACCAACCTCTACACCCTTGATTCAATCCCCCGATTGAACCAAGCAAAGACAAGATGTAAATAAAAGGGACAAACAGAAAACAAAGCTTCTCAAAAGCAGATAAATAACAATATAAACTGAAGAGAGGTTAGAAGCCCTCAAACACGTTTGAGTTGGAGTTGAGTAGGGCTTCTTGAGCTTCGGGTCTCCTCTTGAATGTCTGGTCGACTTGAATGCAGGAGGAGGCTTCTTTAAATGCAGGGAAGAGGAAGTTGGATGGAGTTAATGCCGCTCTTCCCTCTTTTCGTTGAAAACCAACTTGCAGAGAATGAAAGCTTGATCTCTTTGAATGGAATGGTGCTTAACTGCCTTGCTACAGTCCTCTGTGGCTATTTAAACCATCCCCCATGGAAACTAGCCGTTAGACACTTTTTTCTGCCCGTTCTGCACACTCTGCACAACCTGACAATATGTCCGTTGGGGTTGGAGTCGACTCGCGCGATCAGGAGTCGACTCGGCTGTAGCGGGAGTCGACTCATGCTTTTCTGGAGTCAACTCGGCAACTATTCCGGATTTGAATTAAAGTAGCCTCTTCGACTGGGAGTCGACTCGTCTTGACCCGGAGTCGACTCGCCAACTTCTGGAGCTGACTTGGCATTTTCGGAGTCGGCTCCTCCCATGAAATCCGTAGATCAACTTTTCAACTTGGTCCGCTCGAGTCGACTCGACAGTCCTAGGAGTCGACTCGGCGCTCAGAGCCCGAACTCCCGATCTTCTGTCTTTTGGCTTGTCCAGTCTTGGAGTCGACTCGAACTGTTCCGGAGTCGACTCGGCTCTCAGAGACAGTAAATCGGTCTTCTGTCTTTTTGGGGTCGCGCTGTCTCGGAGTCGACTCGTGTATTGCGGGAGTCGACTCGAATCTCAGAGTCCGAAAACGGTTCTCTGACTTTTGCCTTGTGTTCCACTGAGAGTCGACTCTCACTTTCTTTGGAGTCGACCTGCCAACCATCGGAGTCGACTCGCGTTCCACAGGAGTCGACTCGAATCTCAGGGTCGAAATTCGCTCTCTGACTTTTCTGTCTGTAACTTCTTGGAGTCGACTCATATTACTCCGGAGTCGACTCGGTAAACATCGGAGTCGACTCGCGCACTTCAGGAGTCGACTCGCTGACAGGTTTTGAGATGTGTTCTTCTGTCCATCTGTCTGTTCTCAGTCGGAGTCGACTCGTAATGACCCGGAGTCGACTCGAGCCCGTGCCAGTGATTCTGATACGCTTGGAGTCGACTCGTAATATCTCGGAGTCGACTCGAGTCTCAGATTTTGGTTCAAACTGACTTCTTAACTTATCCAAAATACCTTGAACCAAATCTAGAGACACTTAGACAAGATTTTCACTGAAACACTCAATTGAATTCATTAGTAAAATATAAGATATACTCAAATGCTTTGAGCTCATCAAAATCAAATAGGGTTTCAATCAATCACTCCACAATCTCCCCCTTTTTGATGATGACAAAACATTGAGTATATGTAAAGTGAATTGCTTAATAAACAAGGAAATAAAATCCATAAATGAATTCAAATGTCTGGATATTTAATTTATCCAAGCTTGAAAGGTGTGAAACAATAAATTTTGGAGTTAAAGCTCCCCCTTTCATTTGGAATTATATAAGCCTTCATATCATGCAATCAATTGTTTGGCTTATATATAATTAATGATTTAGCTTTCTTAAAAATTCAGATTCTCCCCCTCAACATATGCATTCAACTTTGTTTTAATTCTCTGAATTTCCTTTTAATGCATTGAAGTTTTTGAACTGAAATTTTTGGTTTTTAGAGGGAAAATCTGTCAATTTGTTCTTGAGTAGGATTCAACTAATCTCCGAATATCCCTTGAATAGATTCTGGAGATTACTCCATTAGGAGCCCCAACAGAGAGATAATGAGCCTCGAGGTACCAAATCCACTAAGAACAAATTATGTTTTAATTTTCATTTTGATTCCTTTTATGTTGATTTCATTTACATATCTATTAAATATTTCTCCCCCTTTTTGTCATTGTATCAAAAAGGAGGTAATCAGAACACACACTCAATCATAGATCAAATTGCACAGGAATTGAAGAGAACATGTCTACTCATTGTATTGATTTGTATGTAAATACGTTTGAGAATACAATAAGTAAAGCAAAACAATACATGTCAAAATAAAACACCAAAACAGCTAAGGTCTCCTCGAGGATGTAGCTCCTCCTCTCGAGGATGTATCTCCTCCTCTCGAGGATGTGGCTCCTCCTCTTGAGGATGTGGCTCCTCCTCTCAATCTGTTCTACTCCATGAGGAGGGTGACTGCATCTGTAACATGCCCGAGCTGAGAGATAATGGACGAAGTGGCCCTGCTATGTGTAGTGGAGAGCTCGGTCACCGACTTCTGAAGTGCGTCCAGCTTGTCGATGAGCACATTCGACAAGCGCTCGGCCCCCGGAGTAGTGGTGCTCATGTCCTTCCGGATGTCGTCGCGCATCGTCCGAGTGGTGCTCGTGACCTCATTCATACTGGAGAACTGGGCCTGGATCAAGCTCCGGACATTGTAGATCTCTTCCCGTACATGGGCCGTCATGTCAGTCACGGCTGTCAAGGAAGGGACCAACTCAGAAGATGTGGGTGCAGGAGAGGGAGCAGGCACTGAACCTCGGAGCTCCCGAAGTAGATCATCTCGCAGGTCTCTAACAATCTCCTGGCGCAACTCCTGGAGCTGCTCAGGAGCGATCCAGACCTCCATGACCTGAGGAGCTGAGGAGGAGGGTCCGGCTGAGGCGGTAGGAGCAGAAGTGGAGGAAAAGTCAGGATAATCTGAGTCTGGCTCAGGACTAGGGGAATGTCTGGTGGTATGTGTGGAGGTGGAAGACTTCCTAACCCAGGTCCCCTCTACCTTCCGAAACCCCATCCTGTGTAGGGTCTCCGGACGCATGCGATCTGTCCATCGCAATGCGCGAGAGGGTTCCCCCTGTTGCCCAGAGATGGTCACCCAAGAGGGGGGTGAATTGGGTGTTTTAAAAACTTTTTTGACTATTTAAAAGTAAAACACACAAATATAAGAGCTAAAGCAAGAATAAAGCTATGAAGACAACCAATCGCAAACACAGGCTTTTATAGTGGTTCGGAGCCTCCACTGCTCCTACATCCACTCCCCAAAGCACCTTTGGGAATTTTCACTATAATCCACGATTACAGTACGGTAGTTTTGCGAGTTCACTACCTAACTCGTTGTTTTACACCGGGCTCACAACAAACCCTAAAACCCCCAATTTAACCTAGGCTTGGGACGCCTTTTCCTTGTTCCAAGTCCCTTGACTGGAACAAGCACAATGTTAAAAGAGTTTTACAAACAATTGGAAAGCTCTAAATAAGCAAATATGACAATGATAAACAATAGAACCCGGAAGAATCCTTTTGCTGTTGGAAGCGTGGGAAATGGTGATTCTTCCGATGTGGATCGCGTAGGTTTGAGTGTGAGCTTTGAATGCACGAGCGGAAGAGAGTAGTGGAGCTTGAAATCACTTGGGAAGCTTGAAAGCACTTGATTTCTTCACTTGAATGCACTAACTTCCTTGAACCTCTTTTTCTTTCTTCTCTCTTGAATGATTTTGCTTTGGGTTGGTGAAAGAGTTGTTTAGAAGCACTTAAGAGGTCCCTTTTATAGCCCAAAAAGCAAATATAGCCGTTAGAGATAAAGTGAAGGAGATTTGAAATTCAAACCAAACCTGAAAAGTTGTCAGTCGCGTCCCAGGCGTTCCGGGGACGTCTCCGCTTCAACGAGAGACGTCTCGGCTACAAGATTTTACTTTTTACGTTGTCTGGGGACGACTCGGCTCTTTACGGGGACGACTCTGGAATTGTACCGTTTGAATCCTTGCCTTTCTGATTTGCTGAGAGGGTCGTCTCTGCACTTTACGGGGATGTCTCGGCTTGTTTGCACTTTTTGAATGGGGACGACTCCGCTCCCTCGGGGACGACTCCGCTTCTTTATCTCAGAAAAACATGTCTTCTGGAATTCCCTGAGAGAGTCGACTCCGCTCTTTCAGGGGACGTCTCCGCTGCCTTATCACCGAAAAAATCATTCTCTGGAAAACCCTGAGAGAGCCGTCTCCGCTATCTAGGGGACGACTCCAGAGATCTGCTTTTTACTTGCGGGGACGACTCCGCGTATGGTGGGGACGTCTCGCGCATATCTCTTGAAAACTGCCTTTCTGCCGCCACTGAGAGAGTCGACTCCGCTACTGAGAGAGTCGACTCCGCTATCGCGGGGACGACTCGGCAGGTGCCGGGGACGTCTCCAGACGTGCCAGTTCTTCCTGTTTGTGCCAGAGACGTCTCTGAGACTATCAGGAGACGTCTCGGCTGTCCCTGAACTTTTTCTTTCATCTCAAAAAAATTCTTCAATAAATTCATAAAAATTATGGGAACTTGCCTAAACATTTCTTAACAATATTCTTAATAAAACACATGAATTTCTCAATTAAATTATTAAGATAAATGGAATTATACTCTAGTGTTTTGTATTCATCAAAATCCATTAGGGGGTCAACAATCTCCCCCTTTTTGATGATGACAAAACACTGAGTGATGACCCAAAGATTGATTCATAGATTGATTTTGATGATCACAAAACCTAGAAGTATAGATACTAATGTTTATGTTGCAAGGAGAAAGATATTTATTTTGCAAGGAACATAGCAAGTTGGAAGAACACAAGAAGGCCTCCAAAGCTCTCAAGTTGGAAGAAAGCTACAATTTATTGGCCCAAGTTTAAAGTTCAAAGGATTCAAATTGGAGGAGTAAAATCAAAAGAAAAATTCAAAAGAACAGTCTTCGAGTCGACTCTAGTGGAATTCTAGTCGACTCCGGAGAAGTATGAGTCGACTCCGGAGAAGTATGAGTCGACTCCTAGGAGTCACAGGCAGAAAAGTCAGAGAGTAGTTTTCGGGTCTGAGATTCGAGTCGACTCCAGTGGCACGCGAGTCGACTCCAATGGTTGGCAAGTCGACTCCAAAGAAAGCATGAGTCGACTCTAAGCGGAACACAAAGAAAAAGTCAGAGAGCATTTTTGGGACTCTGAGATTCGAGTCGACTCCCGCATTGCACGAGTCGACTCCGAGACTTCGCGACCATCAACAGACAGAAGACCAAGTTACTGCCTCTGAGATTCGAGTCGACTCCCAGACAGCTCGAGTCGACTCCAAGACAGCTTCACATCAAAAGGCAGAAGACCAAGTTTCGGAAACTGAGAGCCGAGTCGACTCCGAGGAAGTTCGAGTCGACTCCAAGACTGGACGAGCCAAAAGACAGAGGATCGGGAGTTCGGGCTCTGAGATTCGAGTCGACTCCCAGGACAGTCGAGTCGACTCGAGTGGATCAAATTCAAAATTGGATCCACGGACTTCAGTGGATGAGCCGACTCCGAAATTGCCAAGTCAGCTCCAGAAGTTGGCGAGTCGACTCCAGGTTAAGACGAGTCGACTCCCAGTCAAGGCATGCACTTTAATTCAAATTTGGAACAGTGGCCGAGTCATCTCCAGTAAAGCACGAGCCGACTCCTGCAACAGGCGAGTCGACTCCTGATCGAGCGAGTCGACTCCGATCCCAACGGTAATATTGTCAGGAGGTGCAGACTGTGTCCAACGGCTCTATTTTTGTCTCTAACGGCTAGATTCTTGTTTCCACGCCATCTAAAGCTATAAAAACAAGAGGAGAGCCAAGGGAGAAGGCATGGAAGTGGGAGAGAACATTTAGGAAAGAGATTTCAAAGAGATTACAAGAAAAATCTCCCATGAGCACAAAAGGGCCATCCAAAGTGAAATAGAGAGAAGAAGAGCATCCAAGTAAATCCCAAAGCTTCCTCTCCATCCGTGTGCTGCCTTGGTGATCCTCTACTTCGTGCCAAATCAGAAGAGGGTCAAGTAAAGAAGAAGCCGAGCTCCTTCATCTTCGAAACTCGTTTGAGGGCTTCTCTTTACTCTATTTGTTTATATTGTTATATTTGCTTGTTTAAGAAGCTTTGATTTGTTTTTACACTTTGTTTTAATATCTTGTAACTTGATTTAATCAAGGGATTGAATCAAGGGATTAAGGTTTGTTGGTGAGCCAAAGGGAAAACCAACGGTGTTAGGTTTGTTGGTGAGCCAAGGGTAAAACCAACGTGTAAGGGTTCGATTGTGATCCCGGAAAAACAATCGGATTGGTTCTAGTCGGTGAGCCTGGAAAAACCGACCGAGTTCGTTGTGCGCTCGTAAAACAACAAGTTGGGTTGTGAGCTTGTAAAACAACCGGCTGTAATCTGTAGGATTATAGTGAAATTCCCAAGAGGTCTTGGGGAGTGGATGTAGGTGCTGGGGTGCACCGAACCACTATATGTTTGTTGAGTTTGTAATGCTTCTTGTCATTGCCTAACTTACACACACACTCACTTAGATAAATTGCTTGCTTAACTATTATCCGCGAATTCTCTAGTAGCAAGCTCATTCAATCAAATCATATTCTATACATCAAACTGGTGCTAAGTTTAACTTTCACTGTGCATCTATACAACTTAGCATAATTAATCAAAAACTTTTAGAAGTAGGTCAAAAGTTTTAAAAGACCCAATTCACCCCCCCCTCTTGGGTTGTATCTACTGGGCAACAAGTGGTATCAGAGCAGGTGCTCTAAGTTTAATTATTGATCTCACGATCAAGAGCCAAAGATCATGACAACTCAAATAGATAGTTTTCTAGGAGAAGGACAATCAATTGATACACCTCCACTATTTAATGGCATAAACTATACACATTGGAAAATACGCATGCGCATCTTTATTCAATCACAAAACTATTATTTATGGAAAATCATAATAAATGATCTTCACACACTCTCTCAAACTTTTAATGAAAAGGACTTAGCACAATTGAATGCTGATGCCATGAACCTATTATATTGTGCATTAGATAGGAATGAGTTTAATTGCATATCTTCTTGCATGACTGCTAAAGAAATATGGAATATGCTTGAAGACAAATATGAATGCACTAACAAATCTGAAACATCATGTGTAGAAGGAGAGCAGTATCATATTGAAAATCCATGCTTGGTGGCACAAGAGGTACATGCTGAAACTGAAAGCAATTTTACATTTGATGAACTCCATGATGCCTTTTCTGATTTGTATCAAGAACATAAGAAACTCATTTGTAAAAACAAGAACCTGAAGAATGAAAAGAAAATCCTAGTAAATGAAACTGAAATCTTAATTAAGGAAAATAAAGAACTAAATCAGAAAAACCAACTTCTCACTGAAAGCCATGATAAACTTAAGAAAAATAATGAATTGCTTTCAGAAGATAACAAAAGATTAACTAAAGAAGTTGACAAATTAAAACCTGTTGTTGAAAGATTTACTTTGAGCTCTGAAAAGTTGAATCTAATGATAAATAATCAAAGAGCTGAATTTGATAATATTGGATTGGGATGTCAACCTTGGTACACCCAAAAATCTTTCAATAATATGTTTGTTAAAACAGTTTCTAATCATTTTAAAATAGATTCTTATAATGCTGATAAACAGGAACAAAGATTATGCAAAATCACTTCTGTTCCTAAATCTGTACATTGCAAATTTGATAAACCTAAAAGGCAAAAACAGAAAACTGAAGGGTTATCTACCACTCATGTTAAATTCATGTTCGTTAAATTTAATAAGAAGATGCAGAAATACACTTCTTGTAGTCCTAAAATCTGCAAGCCTATGGACAAAATAGCTATTAAGAAAATATGGGTTCCAAAAGGAACAATAATAGCTAACCTGCAAGGACCCAAAAGAGCTTGGGTTCCTAAGTTGAAAATCTAAATATTTTCTGCAGGTGTGTCTAGCACTCAAGGCTCCAACAAAAGATGTTAAATTGGACATTGGGTGCTCTAGACATATATTAAAGAGTGAAACTTAAAATATACTTAAGAAAAGTGACTAAAATGGAAGAAATAATGAAATTAGTAATTCTTGCATCCTCTCATACTGAAATTGTTTTATTAGTTGATTAAAATATGAATTGCAAGTATTGATTAATTTTGTGGTATAGAAAATACTTTTGGAAATATAATCAAATCACTTCATTTTATAGGATACTTTACTCACTATTGGATAAAGTTGCTAAATGATTAATCATTATTAAGATTAACTCTATGAATTCTCTATATGCTTGATTGAGAGTTTTTATCTATGGCATTATTGTTTATTGATCATAGATATGATAATGTGTACTTGGTATGCTTTTGAATATATGCACTATGAATACCAAGATTAAAGAAACCATATTTGGCATATGAAATCAGCTCATGCTAGTATGTACTTAATCTCAAAAGACCTTGTCATAGGCTTACTTAGATTATCCTCTTAAAGGTCAAAGTTTTACTATGCATGCTAACTAAGGAAACAAACAAAAATAATTTCTAAATCTAGAGATGTTGTTTCCAACACTAATTTTTCAAAAGCTTACATTAGCCTTGTTCTTGGCACTCAAATTGAAATATTTTCTGCATTGGCACAAACTCACAAAAAGCGATCAAATGATAAAGGTTTGCAAACTATGAATCACGGCATAGTTTTGAAAACCAATTTTTGTGTTAAGTTGTGCACAGAAAATAATATTGAATACAATTCTTTCTGCACCAAGAACACTATAGGTAAAATAGGATTAATAGAATCTTTGAAGAATTGAAAAAGGCAATGTTGTATGATAGTCATCTACTTAAATGATTTTTAAAAGCTATCATCACTACTTGTCATACATATGACTTCTATTAGATCTATCTTTGATGAAAACTTCTTTTGATCTTCTGAAAAATAGAAAACGAACTATTGCGTATCTCTCATATTTTTCAGTCGTACATGTTATGCTTGATACGTTCTCTTGAAAAATAATGCCAAATCTAATAAAGATATTTCTATCCTTGGATATCATTCATCAAGCAATGCATATAGAACATTCATGAAAAATTCTAGTTGTAGAAGTATCAATTCATTTTATTCTTTATGAGACTAATGATCTATTATCAAAATACTAAAATCAAATTATATGGTTAAATCTTTTACATATAACAATCTGAAAAACTTGTTAATTAGAAACAAATTGGATTTTTCAGATATACACTTAATGATGACTACTAAAAGATTAAATCAAGAAAAGATGAAATAGATCTTGATAAGATTCTTGCATGATTAGAAGTAAAAATCACCTTTATCATTTGTTTGCTTTATAAACGTTATATCCTATCAAATGAGTGTGTAGAATGGACTCCTATGTGCTTACTTTATATATGTTAGATAACCACCATATTTGAAAACACTCATTACAAATATGATAAAGCATTATATGATTTGAAACAAGCATCAAAAGCATGATATAAAAGCTTAAGCAACCTTTTTGATAGAAAGTAATAATGATAAATCTATGTATTAAAAGGAAGAATTTGTGACATTATTTTTGGTTCTACTAATGAAGATTTATATTTTTACTAAGCTCATACAAGGTGAGTTTGAAATATGTATGATGAATGAATTAACATCTTCTCTCAAACTTCAAATTAAGACAAACAGAAAAGGGGATCTTCATTGACCAACATTAGTCCACAAGAAAACTCTTATAGAAGATTGGCATGAAGAAGGTATATCTATGACCCCATCTTGTAGAATTTGAAAAGGATGAGCAAAGTAGATCTATTGTGTTAAAGCTGTATTGAAGCATGATAGAATAATTATTTTATCATACAGCTAGTAGACCAGATTGTATGCTCATTATGTGACCGTGTGCAAGACTTCAATCTAACTTTAATTAATCATATTTTATTGATAACAAATAAATCATAATCTGAATTTTGATAGAAACAAATGTTTAAGATAAATTGATTAAAACATAGTTAACATATCTTATTGATAATTATCTTAAGCAAATAGAATCTAAACTAAATTGACTTGAACTATCTTGGTTAATGAATCTATCTCTTTAGTTCAAATGATATGTGCTTGCTTATATTTAGGCAATCTCTTGAGTAAAGTGACTCAACATGCAACTATTGTCATATCTCATATTGAGTCATCTAATTAAAAAAATATATATATGTTGGATGAATGCTTTGTATCTTAAAGAAACTAATGACCTTCCTTCAAGAAAAAAAAATGAGAAATTTCAACTTGAAGGATATCTTCATGAAAGATACACTAAACATTCACATGCAAACAAGAGAGAGGATCTTCTTCAGCCAAAAGTTCACACATAAGAAATCTAGTTTGGCTTGAAGAACATATAATGAATAGGTAATTTAGATACCTTTCTCACAAATTAGTTGAGCAAAGTCAGTAACTTAAATCTTATTATGGAATGATTAAAATTTTTTGATATCATGTCTATATGTGTATTGACTGACTTATACTTTTAGAAATTATTTCATGGTTTGCCCAAACTAAAATATATCTTTGCCTATGTCATAACCATGAAATACACAAGTATATGCTTAAAATTTTGATGTCAAATAACTTGTGAGAAGTTATGAATCCTTGCGCACAATGAAAATGTTGTTTGCATAATATACATCTATATAATACATAAGATTATCTCTTTATTCTACTCTTTCATGTAAATTACTTGAGAATGACAAAAAGAGAGAGAGATAAAGAAAAGAAAATGGACATTGTTCAAGAGATGAAAAATCTGAGCAAAGGCAAGTACTTCAATCTTAAGGAAAAGCAAAACAAGCATAATATATTCGGCACATTTGGAAGGGATAAAATCTATAATTAATTACACTCAAACAGGGAGAGTTTGAAGTAAACATTTTAACCTTTCTATATTGCTCATCATAGGGATGGTGCCAATGGGGAGGCTAGTGGTAGTACCCGGCACTATTTGACCCAACTATTCGGTGTAGGGCATATTAGGGACGGCACAAGAGGGAGGCTAGTGGTAGTACCTCGTGCCCCTTCCCAACTCCACCGGATAGGGAGCAAATAGAGTATAGTGCATAAGAAAGTAAAAATGAAAGACAAAATAAATGATAATATACAAGAAAGAATCAATTCAAATTTTTAGTTACATGGAAACACACTTTAAGGATGAAATCAGTGCCAAATTATATTTAAATAGGGGGAGTTTATTTGAAAAGAATTGATTTTGATCCTTGACATGCTTATTCTTAATATTCTAATGCATGACTTAACACATAATATATTTTGCATGTGGCATGATGCTTTAAATTATAGATTCTCAATATTTTGTAATGCTTCATGCTTGGACAATTTGATTGAATGTTTGAAATACTACATAACATCTTTTGTTTGGTTTTATTGAAAAGAAAATTCAGATTTGTTATTCACAATCATCGTTAAAATCTGAAAGTTAAATAAATTTGTAAAAAAAAAAGGAGAAGAGAAGGATATCTCTATTTAGGCAAAATGAATTGAGTTTGTCTTATCCATCAACTTGCTTAACTTTGGTATATAATGTGCTAACTCATACCAAAATTCAACATAAATACAAATATTCTGAATATGCTTGAAATATGTGTTTTCAATCGTAATGATTTAAGATAAGCTACAATGTGGAAGATCCATATCTCAAATTATGACTTAGAAAGCCTCTTTTGAAAATCTTTATGAAATTCAGAATCTGATTTTGTATAAAAGCTTAAACTAAATGTGATTTTTTAAATAAAGTCTTATTTTAGGAAAAACAGAATTAATTTTGATGCCTTTGGTGATTGCTCCGATACGCATCCGAAACATATCATTTCTTATCTTCAAAATATACCAATATTGGTTCAAATGATGTGTCTTTCGATGATCTTGATTACAAACAAAAATTTCTAAATATATGATTTTATTTTGATATTAAAAAGATTTATTGTGTTTCATGTATACATTGCAAAAAAAACTATGATTAAGAAATTGAGTTCTATAAATATATATACCTCAATGATCATCTATATGTTTTTCTCTCCTACATTATTAAAGACTTCCATCAATAGAGTGAATGATCTTAAAACTAGAAATATTTCAGTTCACTCAAATGACTCTAAAAGAAAGAAAATGTAAATGCTTTTGAAAGAAATTGAGCTTCAATTGAATCATTTTCTGATTAATACTTTTATACATTTTCTCTAAGATTAGGAGAAAGCATAACTTGTTCTTAAAGGATTAGAAAGAGTGATTACTATAAATTCTGAATAATTCTAGATCACTCTACATTCTTGATATTACAGAATTTCAGTGTTATTCACGTTTATCACCAAAAATCTGAAATTCAACAATTAAAATGATTAAAGAAGAATGCATCTTTTGAGGGGGAGCTTTAGATATTCAGTATCCTATCCCAAAGACACTTTATTTTGATGCATACTTTGAATTTTATGGATTGATTTTGATGAACCTCCTTATATTGCAAGACATGCTTTAATTTCCTTGAGATGAGTTCTATAAAGGTTGTCTTATCTCAAACCTTGAGTCTTATGAAAATAAGCTGAAATATATTTTTGAGATTGACAATCTTATTGAACATTATCTTAGGATTCTAAACTCTTAAATGGAATGATCAATTGAGGGGGAGAAAGAAAATTTCAGAAGGAGAGGTCTTATGGAACTTAATTACATAAATCTATAGGAGAGGGAAAGAATACTAAATGAAAAATGATCCTAATACTCTCCAATATGTATCATCTGAAATTTAAATCTGAAAATCTTTATGATACACCTTGAGGCGTGTTATTTGGTTAGTATATCTTATGCATCACTCATGAACCAAATTACAAATCTTAAGAGCCTCTAATTTAATAAAACAGGAGGAGAACAATGTATTAAATTTTCTTGAGTATCTCTTAGAAAATCTATTTTGAACCTCACTAATGAGTTTTAATTGGCTTACTCTTTAGAACTTCTATTTTGTGCCAATTCATTATTTTATGTATCAAATTGTGCTTATTTTCTAAAGGAATAAAAGAAAGTCTTTAAAAGAGCTCAAAGATGTATCAAAAATTGCATGATTTCATATTTTGGTATTTGTGCTCCAATGCTCTTATTATCAAAAAAGAACCTTGAAGTCATTAAGAATTAATGATCCAACATGATGATATGTTTTCCAAGTATGTAAGTTTTGATCTTTTACTTTGGACTTAATTATCATACTCTTTTACACATGATGAAAATTAATTAAATTGCTCTCATGTTGATAAAATACTTAATAGATTGGGCAAAAGGTCTTAAATGAACAAGCTTTCATACTTAGTGAAGAGAGGTTAGATTTCCACTCATGTTTTTCCTTGAATATCATTTGTGGTACTTCTTGAATTAACCTAAGGAAGATTTCACCTACACTTGATTAGAAAACTATCTGTGGTATCAAATTAAAAAACCTCTTGAATTCACACTCGATGTGTTCCGCTCTGATCTTTGTACTTAATGTTTCACTATCTTTTTGATGTTGTCAAAAAGGGGGAGAAATATCTAAGTATATGCTATATACTCAGAATGCTTTATTACTTTGAATTGAATACAAATCAGCTTAACACAATGCTTTATTACTTTGAATTGAATACAAATCAGCTTAAAATGATTGTGTTAAGCTGATTAAATCTAAAGCATTATCATGAAGTATGTTTTTTAAATATATATGTTTTTCACTTCATGCAACTTAGCTATGTATTACTTCTAGAAATCAATATCTTTTATATTGCATATACTCCAAGTTTTGTCATCATCAAAAAGGGGGAGATTGATGACCCAAAGATTGATTCATAGATTGATTTTGATGATCACAAAACCTTGAAGTATAGACACTAATGTTTATGTTGCAAGGAGAAAGATATTTATTTTGCAAGGAACATAGCAAGTTGGAAGAACACAAGAAGGCCTCCAAAGCTCTCAAGTTGGAAGAAAGCTACAATTTATTGGCCCAAGTTTAAAGTTCAAAGGATTCAAATTGGAGGAGTAAAATCAAAAGAAAAATTCAAAAGAACAGTCTTCGAGTCGACTCTAGTGGAATTCGAGTCGACTCCGGAGAAGTATGAGTCGACTCCGGAGAAGTATGAGTCGACTCCTAGGAGTCACAGACAGAAAAGTCAGAGAGTAGTTTTCGGGTCTGAGATTCGAGTCGACTCCAGTGGCACGCGAGTCGACTCCAATGGTTGGCAAGTCGACTCCAAAGAAAGCATGAGTCGACTCTAAGCGGAACACAAAGAAAAAGTCAGAGAGCATTTTTGGGACTCTGAGATTCGAGTCGACTCCCGCATTGCACGAGTTGACTCCGAGACTCCGCGACCATCAACAGACAGAAGACCAAGTTACTGCCTCTGAGATTCGAGTCGACTCCCAGACAGCTCGAGTCGACTCCAAGACAGCTTCACATCAAAAGGCAGAAGACCAAGTTTCGGAAACTGAGAGCCGAGTCGACTCCGAGGAAGTTCGAGTCGACTCCAAGACTGGACGAGCCAAAAGACAGAGGATCGGGAGTTCGGGCTCTGAGATTCGAGTCGACTCCCAGGACAGTCGAGTCGACTCGAGTGGATCAAATTCAAAATTGGATCCACGGACTTCAGTGGATGAGCCGACTCCGAAATTGCCAAGTCAGCTCCAGAAGTTGGCGAGTCGACTCCAGGTTAAGACGAGTCGACTCCCAGTCAAGGCATGCACTTTAATTCAAATTTGGAACAGTGGCCGAGTCGTCTCCAGTAAAGCACGAGCCGACTCCTGCAACAGGCGAGTCGACTCCTGATCGAGCGAGTCGACTCCGATCCCAACGGTAATATTGTCAGGAGGTGCAGACTGTGTCCAACGGCTCTATTTTTGTCTCTAACGGCTAGATTCTTGTTTCCACGCCATCTAAAGCTATAAAAACAAGAGGAGAGCCAGGGGAGAAGGCATGGAAGTGGGAGAGAACATTTAGGAAAGAGATTTCAAAGAGATTACAAGGAAAATCTCCCATGAGCACAAAAGGGTCATCCAAAGTGAAATAGAGAGAAGAAGAGCATCCAAGTAAATCCCAAAGCTTCCTCTCCATCCGTGTGCTGCCTCGGTGATACTCTACTTCGTGCCAAATCAGAAGAGGGTCAAGTAAAGAAGAAGCCGAGCTCCTTCATCTTCGAAACTCGTTTGAGGGCTTCTCTTTACTCTATTTGTTTATATTGTTATATTTGCTTGTTTAAGAAGCTTTGATTTGTTTTTACACTTTGTTTTAATATCTTGTAACTTGATTTAATCAAGGGATTGAATCAAGGGGTTAAGGTTTGTTGGTGAGCCAAAGGGAAAACCAACGGTGTTAGGTTTGTTGGTGAGCCAAGGGTAAAACCAACGTGTAAGGGTTCGATTGTGATCCCGGAAAAACAATCGGATTGGTTCTAGTCGGTGAGCCTGGGAAAACCGACCGAGTTCGTTGTGCGCTCGTAAAACAACAAGTTGGGTTGTGAGCTTGTAAAACAACCGGCTGTAATCTGTAGGATTATAATGAAATTCCCAAGAGGTCTTAGGGAGTGGATGTAGGTGCTGGGGTGCACCGAACCACTATATGTTTGTTGAGTTTGTAATGCTTCTTGTCATTGCCTAACTTACACACACACTCACTTAGATAAATTGCTTGCTTAACTATTATCCGCGAATTCTCTAGTAGCAAGCTCATTCAATCAAATCATATTCTATACATCAAACTGGTGCTAAGTTTAACTTTCACTGTGCATCTATACAACTTAGCATAATTAATCAAAAACTTTTAGATGTAGGTCAAAAGTTTTAAAAGACCCAATTCACCCCCCCCTCTTGGGTTGTATCTACTGGGCAACACTGAGTATATGCAAAATTCGAAATTTAAACATATACACAGTATTTGCTCAGATGTACAGGTATAATGTTTTGATTAGAACTAGATTCAATGTGAAATGAAATATTGATGCTAAAGATAATTGAAAGCTAAGTTCTTTTTGACTCCCCCTTTCTTTTCCAGAAGGGCAATTATCTTAAAGCCAATATTCTTCAATTTTATCTCTTCTAATTCAACTTTTAAGCATGAATTTTGTATTTTGCATTCCAATGTATCCATATTGGTTCTACTCCCCTTATCCATATTGGTTCTATGGGTTCTAGGTTCTACTCCCCCTTTTTGTCATCAACAATGAAGGGGACAAATTATCTGTAGGTGCTTAAAGCATACTTCCTAGTAAGATTCAGCATATTTCCATGAACCACTCAAGAATATTCAAGTTGTGCTCCCCCTGTCCAAGTCATTTCTATTAATGAATTCAGTCATTCATATCACTCCCCCTTTGTTTTGGAATTCATTTCAGACTCATCTTTTTGTTTAGTATAGTTATCACAAGATGTGCTCCCTCTGTTTTATATGCATTGTTTCTTTGTATCAAATTTGAACATTCAAGGTATGTGATAAGATTTTTATGGCACATCACAAAATCACATACACAATCACATACACAGAGTTAGAAATGTACACAGGGTTTCAAAAGAAATTGTATGTCATTCATATGTCATTGTAAACCTTTGAAGTCAGTACATAGTCAAAAGAAGAAATCATTACAAGTATTGATTTCTAATACAAAAAGTGTTTCAAAATAGCCTAGGGTTTACAAAAAGAAGATCCCTAGATGTTTACAAAACGTCCCTTATCGGCGACGTTGCTCATAAACCCTACAAGCTGCATCTATAAAAGCATTGATTGAATCCATTAGGGTCTTAAATTGATCTCCCTGTGACTTGTGGAAGGCTGCCACAAGTGCTTCAAATTCTTCAGTTGCCATTTCAATCCTCCCTCTAAGTTGGGCAACTAAAGTGCCCACATTGCCTCCTGGGCTTGTCAACTCTTTGAGACTCTTGGAAATGGTCTTCAAGCTGTCCTTGAGCTCAATTGACCTGCAGGTTTGGGTGGCACCCACACCAATCATTTCTTGCATTGTAGCTTCAATTTGAGCTCTAACTTCCTTCAGCTCTTGTAGAAGCCCTTCATGTGAAGCTCTGATGGGGGCCAACTCAGTGGAGATCATGGATCTCATCTCCTCCCTCATCTGCTGGCAAATGACAGATGCTAAGGTGCGCATCTGATCCTCTGATAGGAAGGAAGGCCCACTGACTGGAGGAGGTGGTGGCATGGATGTGGAAGGTCCAGCTGAGCTGAAGGGTATATCAGGGATATCCATGTGGCTAGGTGGAGGAGAGTGATGGTCAGACTCGTGATGTGGGATCTCAGGCTCTAGGGTTTGTGCTTTTCTTTTTGGAACCTTGACCCAAGATCCATCTATCTTATGAAACTCCATTCTTCTCATTGTGCCCTCATTATAGTAGTCGGTGTTTCTCAAGGGCTTTGCAGGTTCATTTTCGGGAATGTGAACCTTAAAGTGTTTGAAAACTAAGGTAAAGATCATGCCATAGGGTAAACTAAACCTAGAATACCTATGACATAGGGCAATGTAGTTTAGCATGAGTCTAGGGAGGTTTAGAGGAATCCCTAGTAGGATATGGTGCATTATAACTAAATCTCGCTCCGAAACAAAATCGAAGCGACCGGTTTTGGGAAACAAGACCCGGTTGACAATACTTAAAAGTAATCTCATTTCGGCGTTTAGGTCTTGGGAGTTGACAGCATCAAGAGGGCCGCAGTCCTCTCGTCCTAAAAGTAAATTTAGGGCTGACTCCCTTTGGGGATGTGAGGTTGGAGCCTCACCGTCCTTAGGGATTTGCAAGACAGTGGATAGGACATCTTCATTGACTTCTACTAATGTCCCCCGGACATATGCAGTGTACCCTAGGTCCCCTAAGGCCATATTGCTAAAAAGTTCTCTAACTAGGCCGGGGTAGGTCGAGGTATTAAGGGTACAAAGGTGCTCCCACCCTTGGGCTCGGAGTCTCTCTCCAATAGAGAACCCCTCATTATCTAAAAATGAAAAATCTATATACCTACCGGTCGTGACTGTGCGATTTGCACAGGAGATGGTTGTGGTTGGCGGAGCAACCGGAGGAGACGGCGTGGAAGGTTCTTCCCTCCATTCCTCACCGTCGGCCGCTGCCCTAGGTCGCCTTCCACGGGTCGTCCTGGCTCTTTTGGGTGCCATTGAGTGGAAATCCTAAGGAAATGTGGAGAAGGAGGCTAGGGTTTGTGATGGAGAACAAGCGGAGGCTAGGGTTTTTGGTTTTGGTCGGGAATGAGAGAAGATAGCTCGGGTCGGCTCGAGCTGTTTCACTTATTTTAAAAACCCTACTTCGGTCCCCGAGACGTCTCCGCGACTAAGGCGAGACGTCTCGCCTGGGGGGACGTCTCTGCGATTTGCCAGAGACGTCTCCGGCACTGAAAAAAGTTTCAGACTGAACTCTATCTTTTCCCAATTTTTGTTTAATCACCCTAATCAACATGATCTCTTTTGATAAACTCAGAGTGAATTTGTTTGTGATCCTCCCCCTTAATAATACATCCTATAATAATTTGATAATGATTTTTGAATTATTAATATTGAAATGAGGAATGTTTGACCAAATTTTGAATACCTATGAAATAGGCTCTGAAAATATCTCCATGAAGAGTCCAAGGGAGGGTAACCATCCTCCGGAAAGTCAAACAGTTCGTCATTTAGCTTAGATGAATTCATGTTTTCACTTATGTTTACTTTGAGGTGGATTACTAGTTTGAGTAGCAAAGCAATGCAATACAAGTTCAATTCATTTACTAGGATCATACAAGCTCAAAGCATTCCTTAAGAAGTTGAATCTATCTTTACAAAGGGGCTTTGTAAAGATATCGGCCAATTGATTTTCAGTGCATACATATTCAATCATCACATCATTTTTCAGCACATGATCCCTAATAAAATGATGCCTAATCTCTATATGCTTTGACTTAGAGTGTTGAACAGGATTTTTTGTTAAATTAATTGCACTTGTATTATCACACTTAATTGGTATATTATCCATTTTGATACCGAAGTCTTCAAGTTGTTGCTTAATCCAAAGAACTTGGGCACAACAGCTTCCAGCTGCTATGTACTCAGCCTCAGCTGTGGACAAGGCAACTGAATTTTGTTTCTTGCTAAACCAAGAAACCAAATTAGCACCCAAGAATTGACATGTGCCACTTGTGCTTTTTCTGTCGAGTTTGCACCCGGCAAAATCAGCATCGGAATAAGCAATTAAATTTATGTCAGATTGTTTAGAATACCATAAGCCTACATTAGATGTCCCTACTAGATATCTAAAAATTCTCTTAACAGCTTGCAAGTGTGATTCCTTAGGACATGCTTGGTATCTAGCACACATACAAACACTGAATAATATATCTGGTCTACTAGCAGTAAGGTAAAGTAAAGAGCCTATCATACCTCTGTACAATTTGCAGTCTATACTTTTACCTTTTTCATCTTTGTCAAGCTTGCAACTTGAGCCCATGGGTGTGCTGATTTCCTTTGCATCCTTCATCTTGAATTTTTCCAACATTTCCTTGATGTATTTGGATTGACTGATGAAGATGCCTTCCTCTGATTGTTTTATTTGTAGCCCAAGGAAGAAGTTGAGCTCACCCATCATGCTCATTTCAAATTCTCCCTGCATAAGCTTGGCAAACTCTTGACAAAGATTATCATTAGTAGCACCAAAAATTATATCATCCACATAAATTTGCACAAGCAATAAGTCATTTCCTTTTCTTTTGATAAAGAGGGTTTTGTCTACATTTCCTCTCTTAAATTTGTTTTCAATTAGGAAATTACTTAACCTTTCATACCATGCCCTAGGAGCTTGCTTAAGTCCATACAATGCTTTATGCAATTTATACACATAATCTGGATGTAAGTGATTTTCAAAACCTGGAGGTTGTCCTACATAAACTTCCTCCATTATATAACCATTTAGAAATGCACTTTTTACATCCATTTGATAAAGTTTAAAATCCATGAAGCTGCATATGCCAAAAGTAATCTAATAGCTTCTAATCTAGCAACAGGAGCA
Organism: Phoenix dactylifera; assembly: GCF_009389715.1. Taxonomy (NCBI): domain Eukaryota; kingdom Viridiplantae; phylum Streptophyta; class Magnoliopsida; order Arecales; family Arecaceae; genus Phoenix; species Phoenix dactylifera. The sequence continues at coordinate 171,027 of NW_024068201.1, forward strand.
AAAGTTTCATCAAAATCTATTCCTTCCTCCTGATTATATCCTTTGGCCACTAGCCTAGCTTTGTTTCTTATTACTATCCCATCTTCATCTAGTTTATTTCTATATACCCATTTGGTGCCTATAATTGAAACATTAGGGGGTCTTTTCATTAGAGTCCAAACTTCATTTCTTTCAAATTGATTTAATTCCTCTTGCATAGCATTCATCCAATTGTCATCTTTTTCAGCTTCTTCTAGTGATTTAGGCTCTATTTGAGAAACGAAAGCAAGATAATTACTAGTATTTCTTAGAGAGGATCTAGTTCTTATACCTTGTGAAGGATCACCAAGGATTAGATCCTTTGGATGACCATGTGCATACCTCCATTCCTTAGGAAGATCTTGATTTCTTGATGGAGGTTGATCTTCTTCACCTTGCTGATTTGTATCTTCTTTGATCTCATCCTCATGTTGTTTGTCTTGAATGGAGAATTCCTTCATTCGGTCTTCAAGTATACCTGCATCACCATCTTCTTCTTTTCTAGAAGAATCTCCATTAGCTTCATCAAAAACAACATGAATGGATTCTTCAACAACGAGAGTTCTCTTGTTGAAGACCCTGTATGCTCTACTAGATGAGGAATAACTGATGACCCAAAGATTGATTCATAGATTGATTTTGATGATCACAAAACCTTGAAGTATAGATACTAATGTTTATGTTGCAAGGAGAAAGATATTTATTTTGCAAGGAACATAGCAAGTTGGGAGAACACAAGAAGGCCTCCAAAGCTCTCAAGTTGGAAGAAAGCTACAATTTATTGGCCCAAGCTTAAAGTTCAAAGGATTCAAATTGGAGGAGTAAAATCAAAGAAAAAATTCAAAGGAATAGTCTTCGAGTCGACTCCTGAGGAATTCGAGTCGACTCCAATGTTTACCGAGTCGACTCCGGGGAAGTATGAGTCGACTCCTAGGAGTCACAGACAGAAAAGTCAGAGAGCAGTTTTCGGGTCTGAGATTCGAGTCGACTCCAGTGGAACGCGAGTCGACTCCGATGGTTGGTAGGTCGACTCCAAAGAAAGCAAGAGTCGACTCTCAGTGGAACACAAAGAAAAAGTCAGAGAGCATTTTTGGGACTCTGAGATTCGAGTCGACTCCCGCATTGCACGAGTCGACTCCGAGACTCCGCGACCATCAACAGACAGAAAAACCAAGTTACTGCCTCTGAGATTCGAGTCGACTCCCAGACAGCTCGAGTCGACTCCAAGGCAGCGCTACACCAAGATGGCAGAAGGCTGTGTTTCGCAAACTGAGAGCCGAGTCGACTCCAAGGAACTTCGAGTCGACTCCAAGACTGGACGAGCCAAAAGACAGAGGATCGGAAGTTCGGGCTCTGAGATTCGAGTCGACTCCCAGGACAGTCGAGTCGACTCGAGAGGACAAAATTCAAAATTGGATCCACGGACTTCAGTGGATGAGCCGACTCCGAAATTGCCAAGTCAGCTCCAGAAGTTGGCGAGTCGACTCCAGGTTAAGACGAGTCGACTCCCAGTCGAGGCAAGCACATTAATTCAAATTTGGAACAGTGGCCGAGTCATCTCCGGTAAAACACGAGCCGACTCCTGCAACAGGCGAGCCGACTCCTGATCGCGCGAGTCGACTCCGATCCCAACGGTAACATTGTCAGGAAATGCAGACTGTGTCCAACGGCTCTTTTTCTTGTCTCTAACGGCTATATTCTTGTTTCCACGCCATCTAAAGCTATAAAAACAAGAAGAGAGCTAGGGGAGAACTCATGGAAGTGGGAGAGATCATCTAGGAAAGAGATATCAAAGAGATTACAAAGGAAATCTCCCATAAGCACAAAAGGGCCATCCAAAACGAAATAGAGAGAAGAAGAGCATCCAAGTGAATCCGAAAGCTTCCTCTCCATCCGTGTGCTGCCTCGGGGATCCTCTACTTCATGTCAAATCAGAGGAGGATCAAATAAAGAAGAAGCCGAGCTCCTCCATCTTCAAAACTCGTTTGAGGGCTTCTCTTTACTCTATTTGTTTATATTGTCATATCTGCTTGCTTAAGAAGCTTTGATTTGTTTTTATTCTTTGTCTTAATATCTTGTAACTTGATTCAATCAAGGGATTGAATCAAGGGGTTGAAGGTTTGTTGGTGAGCCAAAGGGAAAACCAACGGTGTAAGGTTTGTTGGTGAGCCAAAGGGAAAACCAACGGGATTAAGGTTTGTTGGTGAGCCGAGGGTAAAACCAACGTGTAAGGGTTTGATTGTGAGCTCGGGAAAACAATCGGGGTTGGTTCTAGTCGGTGAGCCTGGGAAAACCGACCGAGTTCGTTGTGCGCTCGTAAAACAACAAGTTGGGTTGTGAGCTTGTAAAACAACCGACTGTAATCTGTAGGATTATAGTGAAATTCCCAAGAAGTCTTGGGGAGTGGATGTAGGTGCTGGGGTGCACCAAACCACTATATGTTTGCTGTGTTTGTAATGTTTTTTTGTCATTATCTAACTCACACACTTACTCACTTAGATAAATTGCTTGCTTAACTATTATCCGCGAATTCTTTAATTGCAAGCATACTCAATCAAGTCACATTCTATACATCAAACTGTCGCTAAGTTTAACTTTCACTGCGCATATATACAACTTAGCATAATTAATCAAAAAGTTTTTAGAAGTAGCATAAAAGTTTTAAAAGACCCAATTCACCCCCCCTCTTGGGTTGTATCTACTGGGCAACAAGTGGTATCAGAGCAGGTGCTCAAATATTATTTGTAGTCTTAACCGACTAGAGCCAAAGATCATGACAACTCAAATAGATAGTTTTCTAGGAGAAGGACAATCAATTGATACACCTCCACTATTTAATGGCATAAACTATACACATTGGAAAATACGCATGCGCATTTTTATACAATCAGTTGATTATAATTTATGGAGCATTATAGTCAATGGAACACACACAAACACTAGTCATAATGAGAAAATGGCTCAACAAAATTCAAAAGCCATGAACCTACTATATTGTGCACTAGATAGGAATGAGTTTAATTGCATATCTTCTTGCATGACTGCTAAAGAAATATGGAATATGCTTGAAGACAAATATGAATGCACTAACAAATCTGAAACATCATGTGTAGAAGGAGAGCAGTATCACATTGAAAATCCATGCTTGGTGGCACAAGAGGTACATGCTGAAATTGAAAGCAATTTTACATTTGATGAACTCCATGATGCCTTTTCTGATTTGTATTTAGAATATAAGAAACTTATTTGTAAGAACAAAAACTTGAAGATTGAAAATCAAATTCTAATAGATGAAAAACTGAAACTAACCAGTAAAACTGAAATCTTAATTAAAGAAAATCAAGAACTAAATCAAAGAGATCAACTTCTCACTGAAAGTCATGATAAACTTAAGAAAAACAATGAGTTACTTTCAGAAGATAACAGAAGATTAACTAAAGAAGTTGACAGATTAAAACCTGTTGTTGAAAGATTTACCCTCAGCTCTGAAAAATTGAACCTAATGATAAATAATCAAAGAGCTGAATTTGATAAAGTTACATTAGGATATCAACCTTGGTACACCCAAAAACCTTTTAAGAATATGTTTGTTAAAACAGTTTTTAATTACTCTAAAACAGATTCTTATAAACAAAAGCTAAGTAAAATCTCTTCTGTTGTTCCTAAATCTATACATTACAAATTTGATGAACCAAAAAGGGAGAAACAGAAAATTAAAAGTTTTCCTACTACTCATGTTCGATCTAAGTTTGTTAAATTCAACAAGAGGATACAGAAATACATCCCTTGTAATCCTAAAATCTGTAAATTCATGGACAAAATAGCTATTAAGAGAATATGGGTTCCAAAAGGAACAATTATAGCTAACCTACAAGGACCCAAAAGAGCTTGGGTTCCTAAATTGAAAATATGATTATTCTTTCAGCATGCATGTCTAGCTATCCAAGGTTCTAATGAAAGATGTTATCTAAACAATGGGTGCTCTAGACATGTGTTAAAGAATTGAATTTAAAATGTAATTTAAAAGAATGATTTAAATGAAAGAAAGAATGAAATAAGTAATTCTTACATCTTCTCGTATTGAAATTACTTTATTAGTTGATTAAAACATAACTTGAAAGTACTAATCATTTTTGTGATATAAGTGATTTTTTTTTTTTTTTTTGGGTATGAAAAGAAAATATATTCAAATCACTTCATAGTATGCTCCACTCACTATTGGATAAGTTGCTAAATGATTAATTAATTTATTAAGAATAACTCTATGAATTCTCTATATGCTTGATTAAGAATTTGTATCCATGGCATTATTGTTTATTAATCATAAATATGATAATGTGTACTTGGTATGCTTTGGAATATATGCACTATGAATACCAAGATTAAAGAAACCATCTTTGGCATATAAAATCAACTCATGCTAGTATGTACTTAATCTCAAAAGACCTTGCCATAGGCTTACTTAGATTATCTACTTAAAGGTCAAAGTTTTGCTATGCATGCTAACTAAGGAAATAAACAAAAATCATTTCTAAATCTAAAGATGTTGTTTCCATCTCCAAGTTTTTCAAAAGCTTACATTGGATTTATTCTTGAAAAATAAAACTGAAGTATTTTTCTGTATTTACTAAATCTTGTAAAAGTGATTCAAATGATAAAGGTTTCCAAACTGTGAAGATAAAGAGTATCATGACACAGTGTTGAAAACCAAAATCATGATAAAGGTTATACAGAAAATAATATTAAATCCAATGATTTCAGCACCAAGGACACCATAAGCAAAATAGGATTAATAGAATTCTTGAAGAAATGAAAAAGACAATTATGTATGATAGTCATCTACTTAAATAATTTTTAAAAGACTATCATCACTGCTTGTCATACATATGATTTCTATTTTTGATGAAAATTTTGATCTTCTGAAAAATGGAAAATGAACCATTGCATATCTTTCATATTTTTCAGTCGTACATGTTATTATGAAAATAATGCCAAATCTGATAGAGATATGTCTATCCTTGGATATCATTCATCAAGCAATGCATATAGAATATTCAATGAAAAGATTTTAGTTGCAGAAATATCAAGTCATTTTATTCTTTATGAGACTAATGATTTATTATCAAAATACTAAAATCAAATTATATGGTTAATCTTTTACATATGCACTTAATGAAGAAAAATTGATGACTACTAAAAGACTAAATCAAGAAAAGAGGAAATAGATCTTGATAAAGATTCTTGCATGATTAGAAGTAAAGATCATCATTATCATGTGCTTGCTTCATGAGCTTTATATTCTGTCAAATAAATGTGTAGAATTCACTCCTATGTGGTTACTTCATTAAAAAGGAGATCTATGAAAAATAACCACCATATTTAAAAATACACATTACATATATGATAAAGCAATATGTGATTTAGAACAAGCATCAAAAGCCTGATATATAAAAGCTTAAGCAACCTTTTTGATAGAAAGTAATAGTGATAAATCTATGCATCAAAAAAAAATGAATTTGTGATATCTTATTTGCTCAAAGTATGCATTGATGACATCATTTTTGGTTCTACTAATGAAGAGTTATATTGCAAAGTGAGTTTGAAATATGATGAATGAATTAACATCTTCTCTCAAACTCCAAATTAAGACAAACAGGAAAGGGGATCTTCATTGACCAACGTTAGTCCACAAGAAAACTCTTATAGAAGATTGGCATGAAGAAGGTATATCTATGACCCCATCTTGTAGAATTTGAAAAGGATGAGCAAAGTAGATCTATTGTGTTAAAGCTGTATTGAAGCATGATAGAATAATTATTTTATCATACAGCTAGTAGACCAGATTGTATGCTCATTATGTGACCTTGTGCAAGACTTCAATCTAACTTTAATTAATCATATTTTATTGATAACAAATAAATCATAATCTGAATTTTGATAGAAACAAATGTTTAAGATAAATTGATTAAAACATAGTTAACATATCTTATTGATAATTATCTTAAGCAAATAGAATCTAAACTAAATTGACTTGAACTATCTTGGTTAATGAATCTATCTCTTTAGTTCAAATGATATGTGCTTGCTTATATTTAGGCAATCTCTTGAGTAAAGTGACTCAACATGCAACTATTGTCATATCTTATATTGAGTCATCTAGTTAAAAAATATATATGTTGGATGAATGCCTTGTATCTTAAAGAAACTAATGACCTTTCTTCAAGAAAGAAAAATGAGAAAATTTCAACTTGAAGGATATCTTCATGTAAGATACACTAAACATTCACATGCAAACAAGAGAGAGGATCATCTTCAGCCAAAAGTTCACACATAAGAAATCTAGTTTGGCTTGAAGAACATATAATGAATAGGTAATTTAGATACCTTTCTCACAAATTAGTTGAGCAAAGTCAGTAACTTAAATCTTATTATGGCATGATTAAATTCTTTAATTATTAATTTTTGATATCATGCCTATATGTGTATTGACTGACTTATACTTTTAGAAATTATTTCATGGTTTGCCCAAACTAAAATATATCTTTGCCTATGTCATAACCATGAAATACACAAGTATATGCTTAAAATGTTGATGTAAAATAACTTGTGAGAAGTTATGAATCCTTGAGCATAATGAAAATGTTGTTTGCATGATATACATATATATGATATGTAAGATTAATTCTCTATTCTGCTCTCTCATGAAAATTACTTGAGAATAACAAAAAGAGAGAGAGATAAAAAAAGAAAATGGATATTATTCAAGAGAAGTAAAATCCAAGTAGAGGCAAACACTTCAACCTTAAGGAAAAGCAAAACAAACTTAATATATTCGACACATTTGTGAGACTTGTGTGAGCATTCTTTTGGAAGGGATAAAATCCATAATTAATTACACTTAAACAGGGAGGTTTTGAAGTAAACATTTTAACCTTTCTATATTGCTCATCATAGGGATGGTGCCAATGGGGAGGCTAGTGGTAGTACCCGGCACTATTTGACCCAACTATTCGGTGTAGGGCATATTAGGGACGGCACAAGAGGGAGGCTAGTGGTAGTACCTCGTGCCCCTTCCCAACTCCACCGGATAGGGAGCAAATAGAGTATAGAGCATAAGAAAGTTATAAATGAAAAACAAAGTAAATGAAAGTAGAATTAAGTCAAATTTTTAATCACTTGAAAACACACTTTAAGGATGAAATCATTGCAAGATTATATTTAAATAGGGGGGTTTATTTGAAAAGAATTGATTTTGATCCTTGACATTCTTGTTCTTAGTATTTTAATGCATGACTTAACACATGGTATATTTTGCATATGGTATGATGTCTTGATTTATGGGTTCTCAATATTTTGTAATGTTTCATACTTGGACAATTTGATTGAATATTTGAATTGCTACATAACATCTTTTGTTTAGTTTTATTGAAAAGAAATTTCAGATTTGTCATTCACAATCATTGTTAAAATCTGAAAGCTAAATAAAATTGTAGAAAGGAGAAGAGAAGAACATCTCTATTTAGGGAAAATAAATTGATATTGATCTATCTTTCTACTTGCCTAACTTTGATACATAATGTCCTAATACTTGTTAAAATATCCTTTATTTTGTATCGAAACTCAAAATTAAACACAAAGATTCTGAAAGTGCTTTAATGTTATTGAAATATGTATTTTTCAATCGTAACAATTTAAGATGAGCTACATTGTGAAAGATACATATCTCATATTATGACTTAGAAAGCTTCTATTAAAAATCCTATGTAATTCAGAATCCGATTTTGTATAAAAGTTTAAACTCCATATGATTACTAAATAAAATGTTAATGTAAGAAAAACAGAATTTATTTTGATTGCTCCGATACGCATCCGAAACATATCATTTCTTATCTTCAAAGTATACTAATTTTGATTCAAATGATGTGTCTTACGATGATCTTGATTGCAAGTAAATATTTTTAAAATATATGACTTTATTTTAATATTTAAAAATTTATTGAGCTTCATGTATACATCGCTGAAAAACTATGATTAAGAAATTGAGTTCTAAAAATATATATACCTCAATGATCATCTATATGTTTTTCTCTCCTACATTATTAAAGACTTCCATCAATAGAGTGAATGATCTTAAAACTAGAAATATTTCAGTTCACTCAAATGACTCTAAAAGAAAGAAAATGTAAATGCTTTTGAAAGAAATTGAGCTTCAAATGAATCATTTTCTGATTAATATTTCTATACATTTTCTCTAAGATTAAGAGAAAGCATAACTTGTTCGTAAAGGATTAGAAAGAGTAATTACTACAAATTTTGGAATAATACTAGATTACTCTACATTTTTGATATTACAGAATTTCAGTGTTATTCACGTTTATCACTAAAATCTGAAATTCAACAATTTAAAATGATTAAAGAAGAATGCATCTTTTGAGGGGGAGCTTTAGATATTCAGTATCCTATCCCAAAGACACTTTATTTTGATGCATGCTTTGAATTTTATGGATTGATTTTGATGAACCTCCTTATATTACAAGACACGCTTTAATTACCTTGAGATGAGTTCTATAAAGGTTGTCTTATCTCAAACCTTGAGTCTTGTGAAAATAAGCTGAAACTTATAGAAAATATAGTTTTGAGATTGACAACCTTATTGAACATTATCTTAGGATTCTAAACTCTTAAATGGAATGATCAATTGAGGGGGAGAAAGAAAATTTTAGAAGAAGAGGTCTTATGGAACTTAATCGCATAAATCTATAACTAAAGGAGAGAGAAAGAACACTAAATGAAAAGTGATTCTAATACTCTCCAATATGTATCATCTGAAATTTAAATCTGAAAATCTGTATGATACACCTTGAGGCGTGTTATTTGGTTAGTATATCTCATGCATCACTCTCGAACCAAATTGCAAATCGTAAGAGCCTCTAATTTAATGAAAAAGGGGGAGAATAATGTGTTAAATTTTCTTGAGTATCTCTTAGAAAATCTATTTTTGGAACTTCACTAATGAGCTCTAATTGGCTTGCTTTTTGGAACTTCAATTTTGTGCAAATTCATTATTTTATGTATCAAATTGTGCTTATTTTCTAAAGAAATAAAAGAAAGTCTTTAAAAGAGCTCTAAGATGTATCAAAAATTGCATGAATGTATATTTTGATATTTGTGCCCCAATGCTCCTATTATCATAAAAGAACTTTGAAGTCATTAAGAAAATTAATTAAATTGCTCTCATGGTTGATAAAATACTTAATAGATTGGGCAAAAGGTCTTAAATGAACAAGCTTTCATACTCAGTAAAGAGAGGTTAGATTTCCACTCATGTTTTTTCTTGAATATCATTTGTAGTACTTCTTGAATTAACCTAAGGAAGATTCCACCTACACTTGATTAGAAAACTATCTGTGGTATCAAATTAGAAAACCTCTTGAATTCACACTCGATGTGTTCTGCTCTGATCTTTGTGCTTAATGTTTCACTATCTTTTTGATGTTGTCAAAAAGGGGGAGAAATATCTAAGTATATGCTATATACCTCAGAATGCTTTATTACTTTGAATTGAATACAAATCAGCTTAATTTAAATATGTTGATTGTGTTAAGCTGATTAAATCTAAAAGCATTATCATGAAGTATGTTTTAAATATACATGTCTTCTACTTCATGCAACTTAGCTATGTATTACTTCTAGAAAACAATATCTTTTATATTGCATATACTCCAAGTTTTGTCATCATCAAAAAGGGGGAGATTGATGACCCAAAGATTGATTCATAGATTGATTTTGATGATCACAAAACCTTGAAGTATAGATACTAATGTTTATGTTGCAAGGAGAAAGATATTTATTTTGCAAGGAACATAGCAAGTTGGGAGAACACAAGAAGGCCTCCAAAGCTCTCAAGTTGGAAGAAAGCTACAATTTATTGGCCCAAGCTTAAAGTTCAAAGGATTCAAATTGGAGGAGTAAAATCAAAGAAAAAATTCAAAAGAATAGTCTTCGAGTCGACTCCTGAGGAATTCGAGTCGACTCCAATGTTTACCGAGTCGACTCCGGGGAAGTATGAGTCGACTCCTAGGAGTCACAGACAGAAAAGTCAGAGAGCAGTTTTCGGGTCTGAGATTCGAGTCGACTCCAGTGGAACGCGAGTCGACTCCGATGGTTGGTAGGTCGACTCCAAAGAAAGCAAGAGTCGACTCTCAGTGGAACACAAAGAAAAAGTCAGAGAGCATTTTTGGGACTCTGAGATTCGAGTCGACTCCCGCATTGCACGAGTCGACTCCGAGACTCCGCGACCATCAACAGACAGAAAAACCAAGTTACTGCCTCTGAGATTCGAGTCGACTCCCAGACAGCTCGAGTCGACTCCAAGGCAGCGCTACACCAAGATGGCAGAAGGCTGTGTTTCGCAAACTGAGAGCCGAGTCGACTCCAAGGAAGTTCGAGTCGACTCCAAGACTGGACGAGCCAAAAGACAGAGGATCGGGAGTTCGGGCTCTGAGATTCGAGTCGACTCCCAGGACAGTCGAGTCGACTCGAGAGGACAAAATTCAAAATTGGATCCACGGACTTCAGTGGATGAGCCGACTCCGAAATTGCCAAGTCAGCTCCAGAAGTTGGCGAGTCGACTCCAGGTTAAGACGAGTCGACTCCCAGTCGAGGCAAGCACATTAATTCAAATTTGGAACAGTGGCCGAGTTGTCTCCGGTAAAACACGAGCCGACTCCTGCAACAGGCGAGCCGACTCCTGATCGCGCGAGTCGACTCCGATCCCAACGGTAACATTGTCAGGAAATGCAGACTGTGTCCAACGGCTCTTTTTCTTGTCTCTAACGGCTATATTCTTGTTTCCACGCCATCTAAAGCTATAAAAACAAGAAGAGAGCTAGGGGAGAACTCATGGAAGTGGGAGAGATCATCTAGGAAAGAGATATCAAAGAGATTACAAAGGAAATCTCCCATAAGCACAAAAGGGCCATCCAAAACGAAATAGAGAGAAGAAGAGCATCCAAGTGAATCCGAAAGCTTCCTCTCCATCCGTGTGCTGCCTCGAGGATCCTCTACTTCATGTCAAATCAGAGGAGGATCAAGTAAAGAAGAAGCCGAGCTCCTCCATCTTCAAAACTCGTTTGAGGGCTTCTCTTTACTCTATTTGTTTATATTGTCATATCTGCTTGCTTAAGAAGCTTTGATTTGTTTTTATTCTTTGTCTTAATATCTTGTAACTTGATTCAATCAAGGGATTGAATCAAGGGGTTGAAGGTTTGTTGGTGAGCCAAAGGGAAAACCAACGGTGTAAGGTTTGTTGGTGAGCCAAAGGGAAAACCAACGGGATTAAGGTTTGTTGGTGAGCCGAGGGTAAAACCAACGTGTAAGGGTTTGATTGTGAGCCCGGAAAAACAATCGGGGTTGGTTCTAGTCGGTGAGCCTGAAAAAACCGACCGAGTTCGTTGTGCGCTCGTAAAACAACAAGTTGGGTTGTGAGCTTGTAAAACAACCGACTGTAATCTGTAGGATTATAGTGAAATTCCCAAAAAGTCTTGGGGAGTGGATGTAGGTGCTGGGGTGCACCGAACCACTATATGTTTGCTGTGTTTGTAATGTTTTTTTGTCATTATCTAACTCACACACTTACTCACTTAGATAAATTGCTTGCTTAACTATTATCCGCGAATTCTTTAATTGCAAGCATACTCAATCAAGTCACATTCTATACATCAAACTGTCGCTAAGTTTAATTTTCACTGCGCATATATACAACTTAGCATAATTAATCAAAAAGTTTTTAGAAGTAGCATAAAAGTTTTAAAAGACCCAATTCACCCCCCCTCTTGGGTTGTATCTACTGGGCAACAATAACCTAAGAAGATCCCCTCATCTAATTTAGCACTAAATTTGCTTAGATTGTCCTTTCCATTATTTAAAATAAAGCATCGACAACCGAAAACATGAAAATAGCTTATATTTGGTTTCTTACCTTTTATTAGCTCATAAGGTGTTTTCTTCAAGATGGATCTAACTAAAGCACGATTCAAAATATGACATGAAGTATTTATTGCTTCAGCCCAAAAATACTTTGGTAGATCCGATTCGCACAACATGGTACGAGCCATATCTGCTAGTGTGCGATTCTTCCTTTCTACCACCCCATTTTGTTGGGGTGTCCTAGGTGCCGAGAAGTTGTGATTGATACCATTTTCTTCACAAAATTTTTCAAAATACTGATTTTCAAACTCGGTACCATGATCACTCCTAATTGCTTTTAGTTTAAGATTGAGTTCATTTGAAACCCTATTATGAAACTTGATAAAAGCGGGAAAGGACTCATCTTTGTGTGCAAGAAATGAAACCCATGTAAAACGTGAAAAATCATCAACGATTACAAGACCAAATTTCTTACCCCCTAGACTAGCAGTTCTAGTGGGTCCAAACAAATCCATGTGAATTAGTTCTAAGGGTTTTGATGTTGAGACTATGTTCTTAGACTTGAAAGAACTTCTTGTTTGTTTTCCTAATTGACATGCAGCACAAATTTTATTCTTTTCAAAGTCTATTTTTGGTAATCCTTTGACTAGATCCTTTGTAATTAATTTAGAGATTAAATCCATGCTAGCATGCCCTAACCTACGATGCCATAACCAACTAGTCTCATTGACTTTGGGATTCATGGCTACAAGACATTGGCCATCCTTCATGGTGAGATCATCAAGATCTACCATGTAAACATTTCCATGCCTATGTCCTGTGAGTATGATCTCATTATCAATTGGACTACTAATTATGCATAGTGATGATTCAAATGATACTTTAAATCCCTTGTCACAAAATTGACTTATACTTAATAAATTATGTTTTAGTCCATTAACTAACAATACATTATCAATAAATGAGGAGGGTGATATGGAGATTTTACCAACACCAATGATTCGGCCTTTAGCATTGTCTCCAAATGTGACTACTCCTCCTTCTTTTGATTCCAAGGTGACGAAGAGACTCTTGTCACCGGTCATATACCTTGAGCAACCGCTATCAAGATACCACATTCTCTTTTTATTTCCGGCTGCAAGGCATACCTGCAAAATGATCATGTGAAGCTCTTAGGTACCCAAGTTTTCTTGGGTCCTTCGTGGTTAGTGTGGTTGGTTCCCTTAGGCACCCATACTTTAGTTATGTTTTTGGCTTTCACAAATGTACTCTTGTTAGTTTGGATCTTTCTTTGAATACAAGAGTAGGCTTTATGTCCATTCTTTCCACAATGAAAGTATGTAGGTTTTTCAGTTTTTACATCTTGTGCTTTTATGAAGAAATTCTTTAGATACTTTTGTTGTTTGTTAGTTTTATATCCTAATCCGGCTTTATTGAAAACAACTCTTTGATTTGAAAGAATAAGATTTAGTTTTTCAGAGCTTTGTGTAAATTTTTCAACAATTGGTTTGTACTTATGTACCTCGTTCTTAAGATTCAAATTTTCTTTAACTAGTTCTTCCTTATCCTGTTTAAGAGATTCAACATTTGTGCAATGGTATTTGAGTAGGGATTTTATTTTTAGATTTAATTCCTTAATTAGTGTTTTTGCCTTTTCATTTTCAATGCTAAGTTTTGAATTTTTGATTTCTAGGTCAATAGTGTTAATATTTTTAATGCTCTCTTTTTCAATTAATAGGTTCTCAATATCTTCCTTCAGTTTTTGATTGGAGACTTTTAATTCTTTATTCTTTGCTCCTAACATACTACAATCACCCATAAGTTCTTGAAAAGCTTCATACAATTCTTCTAAAGTAAAATTTATAGTTGGATTTTGACATACCTCGTCGTCTTCGAACGCCATGAAGCATAAATTGGCGGTCTCTTCCTTCTCTTCCTCGGAGGATGATGTGTCACTATCATCCCATGTTGCCTTCAATGCCTTCTTCTTCTTCTTTCCAAAGTACTTCTTTTGTTGAGGGCATTCGGAACGAATGTGTCCCGGTCTCTTGCAATCATAGCATATGATTGGGTCTCTTTCTTTTTCTTTTTCCTTTTCCCAATCATTTCTCCCTCCAAACTTTTTCCTAGGGAAGGGTTTCTTTTTCCTCATGAATTTTTTAAACTTCCTAACTATCAAACCCAAGTCCTCGTCCTCACTTTCTTCCTCACTCTCACTACTTTCTTCTTCACACACACTCGAAGTAGCCTTGAGTGCAATTGTCTTCTTCTTTGGCAGATCATCTTCATGTTGCTTCATCGTGAGCTCATGCGTCATTAATGAGCCCAAAAGTTGTTCTAGCCCCAAGGTGTTGAGGTCTTTGGCTTCTACGATCGCCGTGACCTTTGCTTTCCATGCTTTTGGCAAAGACCTGAGAATTTTACTCACAAGTTCCGGGTTAGTATAAGATTTACCCAAACTTTTTAGACCATTAATTATATCGGTAAAGCGTGTAAACATGCATCTGATGGTTTCATTGGGTTCCATCTTAAACAACTCATATTTGTGAACTAGAATGTTCACTTTGGACTCCTTGACTTGATTTGTACCCTCGTGGGTAACTTCAAGCCTATCCCATATTTTCTTAGCGGAACTACATGTGGAGACTCTATTAAACTCATTTGCATCTAAAGAACAAAATAATGAGTTCATGGCTCTAGAATTGAGTTGAGCCATCCTATCATCATTCTCATCCCAATCCTCCTCAGGTTTGGGAACTCGAATGCCATTAACCATGTGTGATGGTTCTTGTGGTCCCTTGACTATAACCCTCCACAAGGCATAGTCTTGTGCTTGAATGAAGATTCTCATTCTAGTCTTCCAATAGGTATAATTTGTCCCATTGAAGAGTGGAGGTCTATTGGTTGCTTGCCCCTCGGCAGGAACATTGTTAAAGGGTGTTGCCATCTAGATCTTTGGCTAAGACGGTTAGGTCTTTCAAGAAATACACAGAGCACCCGCTCTGATACCACTTGTTGCCCAGAGATGGTCACCCAAGAGGGGGGTGAATTGGGTGTTTTAAAAACTTTTTTGACTATTTAAAAGTAAAACACACAAATATAAGAGCTAAAGCAAGAATAAAGCTATGAAGACAACCAATCGCAAACACAGGCTTTTATAGTGGTTCGGAGCCTCCACTGCTCCTACATCCACTCCCCAAAGCACCTTTGGGAATTTCCACTATAATCCACGATTACAGTACGGTAGTTTTGCGAGTTCACTACCCAACTCGTTGTTTTACACCGGGCTCACAACAAACCCTAAAACCCCCAATTTAACCTAGGCTTGGGACGCCTTTCCCTTGTTCCAAGTCCCTTGACTGGAACAAGCACAATGTTAAAAGAGTTTTACAAACAATTGGAAAGCTCTAAATAAGCAAATATGACAATGATAAACAATAGAACCCGGAAGAATCCTTTTGCCGTTGGAAGCGTGGGAAATGGTGATTCTTCCGATGTGGATCGCGTAGGTTTGAGTGTGAGCTTTGAATGCACGAGCGGAAGAGAGTAGTTGAGCTTGAAATCACTTGGGAAGCTTGAAAGCACTTGATTTCTTCACTTGAATGCACTAACTCCCTTGAACCTCTTTTCCTTTCTTCTCTCTTGAATGATTTTGCTTTGGGTTGGTGAAGAGTTGTTTAGAAGCACTTAAGAGGTCCCTTTTATAGCCCAAAAAGCAAATATAGCCGTTAGAGATAAAGTGAAGGAGATTTGAAATTCAAACCAAACCTGAAAAGTTGTCAGTCGCGTCCCAGGTGTTCCGGGGACGTCTCCGCTTCAACGAGAGACGTCTCGGCTACAAGATTTTACTTTTTACGTTGTTTGGGGACGACTCGGCTCTTTACGGGGACGACTCTGGAATTGTACCGTTTGAATCCTTGCCTTTCTGATTTGCTGAGAGGGTCGTCTCTGCACTTTACGGGGATGTCTCGGCTTGTTTGCACTTTTTGAATGGGGACGACTCCGCTCCCTCGGGGACGACTCCGCTTCTTTATCTCAGAAAAACATGTCTTCTGGAATTCCCTGAGAGAGTCGACTCCGCTCTTTCAGGGGACGTCTCCGCTGCCTTATCACCGAAAAAATCATTCTCTGGAAAACCCTGAGAGAGCCGTCTCCGCTATCTAGGGGACGACTCCGGAGATCTGCTTTTTACTTGCGGGGACGACTCCGCGTATGGTGGGGACGTCTCGCGCATATCTCTTGAAAACTGCCTTTCTGCCGCCACTGAGAGAGTCGACTCCGCTACTGAGAGAGTCGACTCCGCTATCGCGGGGACGTCTCCAAACGTGCCAGTTCTTCCTGTTTGTACCAGAGATGTCTCTGAGACTATCAGGAGACGTCTCGGCTGTCCCTGAACTTTTTCTTTCATCTCAAAAAAATTCTTCAATAAATTCATAAAAATTATGGGAACTTGCCTAGACATTTCTTAACAATATTCTTAATAAAACACATGAATTTCTCAATTAAATTGTTAAGATAAATGGAATTATACTCTAGTGTTTTGTATTCATCAAAATCCATTAGGGGGTCAACACCCCCTCTGGAATAGGAATCTCGTACTCCCTAAACAAAAGAGTGAACAACATACCGTAGGGAAGGGTGAGCCTAGGTCTATCTAGTGGCTCACATAGAAACCTATAAATGAGTTTGGGGAAGTTGATTGGGGTGTCCTGAAGAATATAAAACATAAGGGCGAGGTCCCTCTCAGAAACAAAATCGAAGCGGCCAGTCTTCGGGAAGATGGACCTAGACAAGATGCTCAGGAGGATCCGCACCTCAACAGGAAGTGAGCTAGCGGACACCTCATCTAAGGGGGACTGAGGTGGGTATCCTAGAATGGCCGTAAGGGCCTCAGTCCTATCCTCGGGGTGTGTGGGAGCCACCCCTACTTGTGGAAGGTGGAGGATGTGGGCAATGATATCCTCCGAAATGAACAAAGGGACACCGGCTACCGTGCCCTCTATACCCCCATCTCCCCGATGGACGGTACCGTAAAACTCTCTAACTAATCCAGGGTATGTGGGGAGATCTAACGTAAGGAAATACTCTAAGCCCTGGACACGCAATCTCTCACCTATGGTGAAGCCCTCCCGGGAGAGATAGTCGAAATCGACGTATCTCCCGGTGGAGACCGCCTTCCCGGCGCACGGCCTCGCGGGAACCGCCCTCGGCGGAGAACGAGCCGGAGGTTGTGGCCTCACGGGGTCGTTCCGAGCCTTGGAACGCCGCTCGGCACCGGTCGCGGAATGGGGCCTCTTCCGGCTTGAGACAACGGATTTGCGAGGCATGGTTGACCTAGAATGGGATGAAAACCTAATGGACGATGAAAAATTGACGGGAAAAGGACCTAGGGGCGGCCGGAGACGATCTACGAGTCGACTCTAGGGTTTTGAACAGTGGCGGCGGTGAAAAGAAATGTTTTAAGCGATGAAGTTAGGGTTAAAAAGTCGGATCCCGACTGCGAGTCGACTCCACTGAGTCGCGAGTCGACTCGACCTCGAGTCGACTCCAAAATATGCGCGAGTCGACTCTCCTTATGCGCCTGTTGACCTCGAGTCGACTTCCGACTGTATGCGAGTCGACTCCCCCTCTGCTGCCATTGTTCTCGAGTCGACTCCCGTGAATGCGCGAGTCGACTCCCCCTTACGAGCCGACTCTGAAACATGCTCGAGTCGTCTCGAACCCTAGCACGCACCTTAAAATCATGCTATATTCGTGCCGAATGAGGAAAAATCACTAAATTATGGCCTGTTTTGATGATCATTGAAAAGAGACTCTATATTAGCTAAAATCTAATCATCAAAATCAGTGAACTAGTGGAAACTACCACTAGGATGGATCAATCACTCCTAATCCCCTCCTAAGCACACTAAATCTCTCTTCACTTAGGGGTTTTGTAAAAATGTCAGCTAATTGATCATTAGTGCAAACAAATTGTAGTGTCACATCACCATTCAGTACATGATCTCTTATGAAGTGATGTCTTATCTCAATATGTTTAGTTCTTGAATGCTGAATTGGATTTTTAGTTAGATTAATGGCACTTGTATTATCACAATTAATGGGTATTTTATCTTGTTTAATGCCATAATCTTCTAGTTGTTGTTTGATCCATAAGATTTGAGCACAACAACTCCCGGCTGCAATATATTCAGCTTCAGCAGTAGATAATGCAACCGAGTTTTGTTTCTTGCTAAACCATGAGATTAGATTTTCTCCTAGGAATTGACATGACCCACTGGTGCTTTTTCTATCAAGTTTACATCCAGCAAAGTCTGAATCTGTATATCCTATTAAGTTCAGACTAGATTCTTTAGAATACCATAAACCTATGTTCTTAGTTCCTATTAGGTATTTAAAGATTCTCTTAACTGCAATTAGATGTGATTCCTTAGGATTAGACTGATATCTTGCACACATGCAAACACTAAACATGATATCAGGCCTACTTGCAGTAAGATACAATAAAGATCCTATCATACCTCTATATAGTTTCTGATCTACAGATTTACCTGATTCATCTTGGTCTAATTTACATGATGAGCTCATGGGGGTGCTGATTGGCTTGTTTCCCTCCATATCAAACTTCTTGAGCATCTCCTTGATATATTTGGCTTGATTGATGAAGATGCCTCCTTCGGACTGTTTGATTTGAAGCCCGAGGAAGTAGTTCAGCTCTCCCATCATGCTCATCTCAAATTCACTCTGCATCAAATAAGCAAATTCTTCGCAGAGGCGATTGTTAGTAGCACCGAAAATGATATCATCAACATAAATCTGCACTAACAACATATCTTTGTTTTGCTTTTTCAGAAATAGTGTTGTATCTACATTACCCCTAGAGAACTCATGTTCTAATAGGAATTTGCTAAGCCTTTCATACCATGCTCTAGGTGCTTGTTTCAAACCATAAAGTGCTTTGTTCAATTTATATACGTGATTAGGGTATTGATGATTTTCAAAACCAGGAGGTTGTTCTACATATACCTCCTCATTGATATACCCATTTAAAAATGCACTTTTTACATCCATCTAAAATAGTTTGAAGTCCTTAGAGCATGCATATGCTAATAATAACCTAATAGCTTCAAGTCTAGCTACAGGAGCAAAGGTTTCATCAAAATCAATACCTTCTTCTTGATTATAACCTTTTGCTACTAGTCTAGCCTTATTCCTTATAACTATTCCATTTTCATCAAGTTTATTTTTATAAATCCACTTGGTACCTATAATTGGATATTCAGATGGTCTTTCAACTAGATTCCATACTTTGTTTCTAGTAAATTGGTTTAATTCTTCTTGCATTGCATTTATCCAATTTACATCATTTTTGGCTTCTTCTATGTGTTTGGGCTCAAAATGTGAAACAAAGGCTAGATGATTATTTAAGTTCCTAAGGGATGCTCTAGTCCTAACAGGTTGTGATAGATCATCTAGAATTAATTCCTTAGGATGCCCGTGAGCATACCTCCAAGCCTTAGTTAGCCCATGATCTACTATAGTCTCTTGGCTTGATGATGCATCTTCAATTAATTTTTGATTGTTATCTTGTAATGTCATCTCATCTATCTTTTCTTCAAGAATTTCAGCATCATCATCAAAATTAACTCTCTTGCTAGAAGAAATGTCACTAGAATCATCAAATACAACATGTATAGATTCTTCTATAACTAAGGTTCTTTTATTAAAGACCCTATAGGCTTTGCTAGTTGTAGAATATCCTAAGAATATGCCCTCATCAGATTTAGAATCAAATTTACCTAGATTATCTTTCCCATTATTATGAACAAAACACCTACATCCAAAAACATGAAAGTAATTTACCTTTGGTTTTCTGTTTTTCCAAAGTTCATAAGGTGTTTTCTTTATAATGGGTCTCAATAAAACTCTATTTAATATATGACAAGAAGTATTAATGGCTTCTCTCCAAAAGTACTTAGGGAGGTTACCTTCACATAACATAGTTCTAGCCATTTCTTCTAGAGTTCTATTTTTCCTCTCCACAACTCCATTTTGTTGTGGTGTCCTAGGTGCAGAAGAATTGTGTGTTATTCCCTTTTTACTACAAAACTCATCAAATAAATGATTTTCAAATTCGGTACCATGGTCACTTCTTTATGGAATTTCTTGAAAACAGAAAATGCTTGATCCTTATGAGCTAAGAACATGACCCATGTGTATCTAGAATAATCATCTACAATAACTAGACCATATTTATTTCCACCTAGGCTTGTTGTTCTAGTTGGTCCGAATAGGTCCATGTGTAATAATTCTAGAGGTCTAGAAGTAGAGACACATTTTATGAATTTAAAGGAGTTCCTAGATTGTTTGCCATATTGACAAGCTTCACATATTTTATTCTTTTCAAATCTTAGTTTTGGCAAGCCTATCACGGAATCTCTTTTAACTAATTTAGATATTGTGTCCATGCTTGCATGACCTAACTTACGGTGCCATAGCCAACTAGCATCATTGTCCTTAGTTTCATTAACAACTAAACATGGGTTGTGTTTGGCAAGATCCTCAAGATCTACAACATACACATTCCCACGTCTTATTCCTTTAAAAACTAAACTATTGTCATTTGGGTTTGTTACGATGCATAGTGATGGTTTAAACATAACATCATAACCTTTATCACATAATTGACTAATGCTTAATAAATTATGCTTAAGACCGTCAACATACCTAACATTATCAATAAAAGTAGAAGGGGTAATTTGTACTTTACCTATACCAATGATGTGACCTTGGTTGTTGTCTCCAAAAGTCACAGCACCTCCCTTCTTAGCTTCAAGGGTGAAGAATTGATCCTTGTCACCCGTCATGTGTCTTGAGCAGCCACTATCCAAGTACCAGCAATTTTTGTTGACCTTGGCTGCAAGACACTCCTACACAAGCAAATCATGTAATCTTAGGTACCCAAGTTTTCTTGGGTCCTTCATGGTTAGTCATGTTGGTTCCTTTTGGAACCCATACCCTTTTAATTTTTCTTTTAGTTTTTCCTTTCCTATAGTTACATACATTTGCTTTATGTCCTACAGTTCCACAACAAAAACATGTTATTTTCTTAGTTTTACTTTCTCCTGCTTTAACAAAGAAGTTACTAAGAAGTTTTTGCTTATTTTTTGGTTTATACCCTAAACCCGCTCTATTGAATACCGCTCGTTGACTATTAAGTATCATATTCAATTTTTCTGAACTATATGTAAATTTTTCAACCAAGGGTTTGTATTTTTCAAGTTCTTTAGTTAGTGTTTGTTTTTCTGCTTTTAGATTATTTAGTTCTTTTGTGATACTCTCATTTATATATTTATTGTTTTTGGGTTCTAATGTTTCTTTATTCAGCCTTTCATTTTCTTTAGTTAAGGTATTAGTCTTTTGAGTTAAGAGTTGGTTGCTTGTCTTAAGTTCTACATTTTCTTTGGTGATTAAGTTCTTATCCTTAACTAATTTATCGTATTTATGTAGGTATGATTGATTAGCTATTTTTAGTTCTTATTCTTAAGATTTATGGCCTTATATTCAATCATTAATTCATTAAATGCATCATACAATTCATCAAAGGTAAAATCGAGATGCGTGTTGGATGTTATCTCATTTTCATTGGCCATGAAACAGAAATTGGCCTTTTCTTCTTGTTCCTCATCCGATGATGAAGATGATGCGTCGGAGTCCGATAAGGTGGTGACAAAGGCTTTCTTCTTCTTGTACTTGCCGGCCTTCTTTAGTAAGGGACACTCAGCTCGGATGTGTCCCGGCTTCTTGCACTCATAACATCCAATTCCCTCATTTTCCCTTTCCTTACCTTTATCCTTGCGATAGAAATTTGAGGGGCCTCTCCTTTGATGATAGGACTTCTTGTGGTTGATGAATTTTCTGAACTTGCGCACGAGAAGAGCTTCATCATCATCTCCCTCATGGTCCTCTTCTTCACTGCTGCTACTGCAAGACAAGTCTTTGTTAGATGATGTAGATTTAAGAGCTATTACCTTTTCTTATGGGAGGACTCTTCTTCGCTGTGCTGCTTCATTGTTAGCTCGTGAGTCATTAGGGATCCAAGGAGCTCTTCAAGTGGAAGCTTGTTCAAGTCCTTAGCTTCTTGGATTGCCGTCACCTTGGCTTCCCATGACCTTGGTAGACAGCGAAGAATTTTTCTGACAAGATCACTGTTAGTATAGTTTTTGCCAAGGCTTTTCAGGCCATTGACAATGTCAGTAAACCTAGTGAACATGCTAGTGATTGTCTCATTAGAATCCATCTTAAATAGTTCATACTTATGAACTAATATATTTATTTTGGATTCTTTGACTTGATTCGTGCCCTCATGGGTCACTTCAAGTCTGTCCCAAATCTCTTTTGCAGAATTGCAAGTAGAGACTCTATTGAATTCATTCCTATCTAATGCACAGTATAGCACATTCATTGCTTTAGAATTGAGTTGTGCCTTTCTCATGTCATGTTCATCCCAATCCTTTTCGAGTTTGGGTACAGTGACACCCTCTACATAGATGGATGGGATGTATGGTCCATTTGATACAATGGTCCACATCTCATAGTCTTGGGCTTGGATGAATATTCTCATCCTAGCCTTCCAATATGAATAGTCGGATCCATTAAAGAATGGGGGTCTTTGGGTGGACTGACCCTCAATGTGTGAAGATCCAAATGGGGTTGTCATTTCGATCTTTTACTCTTAGGGTAGAAGAGTTTAGGCTCTCATACCACTTGTTGCCCAGATAGACAACCCAAGAGGGGGGGTGAATTGGGTTTTAAAATAATTTAGCAATTGAAACTTTTGTGGATGACTAATTAATGTTTTTGTGAGATGATTAATTAGTTGTTATGTGCTGTGAATGAAATGAGAGAAATAGAGAGAGACAATCAATCACAAACACAATGTTTTATAGTGGTTCGGAGCTAACCCTTGCTCCTACGTCCACTCCCCAAGTCTCACTTGGGAATTCACTATAACCCCTTGGATTACAGCCGGTTGTTTTACAAGCTCACAACCAAACTTGTTGTTTTACGAGCTCACAACGAACTCGGTCGGTTTTTCCTGGCTCACCGACTAGAACCACCCCGATTGTTTTTCCGGGATCACAATCGAACCCTTACACACATTGGTTTACACTCGGCTCACCAACCAACCTCTACACCCTTGATTCAATCCCCCGATTGAACCAAGCAAAGACAAGATGTAAATAAAAGGGACAAACAGAAAACAAAGCTTCTCAAAAGCAGATAAATAATAATATAAACTGAAGAGAGGTTAGAAGCCCTCAAACACGTTTGAGTTGGAGTTGAGTAGGGCTTCTTGAGCTTCGGGTCTCCTCTTGAATGTCTGGTCGACTTGAATGCAGGAGGAAGCTTCTTTAAATGCTGGAAAGAGGAAGTTGGATGGAGTTAATGCCGCTCTTCCCTCTTTTCGTTGAAAACCAACTTGCAGAGAATGAAAGCTTGATCTCTTTGAATGGAATGGTGCTTAACTGCCTTGCTACAGTCCTCTGTGGCTATTTAAAACCATCCCCCACGGAAACTAGCCGTTAGACATCTTTTTCTGCCCGTTCTGCACACTCTGCACAACCTGACAATATGTCCGTTGGGGTTGGAGTCGACTCGCGCGATCAGGAGTCGACTCGGCTGTAGCGGGAGTCGACTCATGCTTTTCTGGAGTCAACTCGGGCAACTATTCCGGATTTGAATTAAAGTAGCCTCTTCGACTGGGAGTCGACTCGTCTTGATCCGGAGTCGACTCGCCAACTTCTGGAGCTGACTTGGCATTTTCGGAGTCGGCTCCTCCCATGAAATCCGTAGATCAACTTTTCAACTTTGGTCCGCTCGAGTCGACTCGACAGTCCTAGGAGTCGACTCGGCGCTCAGAGCCCGAACTCCCGATCTTCTGTCTTTTGGCTTGTCCAGTCTTGGAGTCGACTCGAACTGTTCCGGAGTCGACTCGGCTCTCAGAGACAGTAAATCGGTCTTCTGTCTTTTTGGGGTCGGCGCTGTCTCGGAGTCGACTCGTGTATTGCGGGAGTCGACTCGAATCTCAGAGTCCGAAAACGGTTCTCTGACTTTTGCCTTGTGTTCCACTGAGAGTCGACTCTCACTTTCTTTGGAGTCGACCTGCCAACCATCGGAGTCGACTCGCGTTCCACAGGAGTCGACTCGAATCTCAGGGTCGAAATTCGCTCTCTGACTTTTCTGTCTGTAACTTCTTGGAGTCGACTCATATTACTCCGGAGTCGACTCGGTAAACATCGGAGTCGACTCGCGCACTTCAGGAGTCGACTCGCCGACAGGTTTTGAGATGTGTTCTTCTGTCCATCTGTCTGTTCTCAGTCGGAGTCGACTCGTAATGACCCGGAGTCGACTCGAGCCCGTGCCAGTGATTCTGATACGCTTGGAGTCGACTCGTAATATCTCGGAGTCGACTCGAGTCTCAGATTTTGGTTCAAACTGACTTCTTAACTTATCCAAAATACCTTGAACCAAATCTAGAGACACTTAGACAAGATTTTCACTGAAACACTCAATTGAATTCATTAGTAAAATATAAGATATACTCAAATGCTTTGAGCTCATCAAAATCAAATAGGGTTTCAATCAATCACTCCACACTTGGAATTTGAAGGTTGGCAGTTGAGATATAACGAAGCAGGGGATGCGGAAGGGGAGTGATCAAAATATGAAGCTTGGGACTCGACTCGAACGGGTGAAGAAATCAGGGGATAAGCTTGGGAAGTTTGCTGGGATTAGTCCGGAAGGATGTTGGGATGTGGAGAAGATAAGGATGCTGGGAGGAAGATACGATGGAAGATGAACTGGGATGCAAATCCGGATGGGGTTGATCCGTGGAAGCTTTGGAAGAAGAATCGGAAGCATGGGAGATGAAGATGAGCAAAGATCATGGGATTCGGCTGGTGGTTATTCCGAAATAGAGGAAGAATACGTGTGGTTGCCGTGAAGCTCGCAAGGATGAAGCTCATCCGGTTGAGATGCGGCTGGGGAAATCTAGGAGGTGGGTCGAACGGCTGCGAGTATGAACAGAGGAGTTTCTTCTGTGGACGTGGCTTGTATTGATGAAGACTCGGACTCTGTTCCGAAGCAATAGGGAATACGTGGGTGATGAAGGTTATCCGGAAAGAAGATGAGAGCTGGTGCCGTTTGGGAGTGATCCGGAAGAGGCCAACGCGAACGGGAGGATGGAAGATCACGGACAGGATGTGGGGCTGCGGAGGCCATGCACGCATGAGATTGGTTGTTCCGCGAGATAAAGATGATCTCGGAATAGGGGAGGTTGGAAGAGAGACGCGTGGAATTTGTTGATGGATGCTAAACGGTAATGAAGGATGCGGCTGGGAGTGAAGATGTTGAGACTTTGTTGTGAACATGGGAGTGAAGGAGAAATAAACTATTTGGGAGGAATACGCTAAGAAAAGGAATTGGGGTTGACTCGGAATATTGAATTTTTAAATGGAGATGATATGGAAAAAGATGACTGGTGAACGACTGGGAAGTGAATCCCGGGAGTTTGATACAGGGGATGTGATCCTATTCAGCTGGGAACATGTGTGGGAAGAAAATTAGGTGACTGAGATGTGACGCAGGAAAGTTTGGTGGAGTCAAATGTGGGAAAGAAACAAGGGAGGATGGATCTGAGAGGGTCTTGATTTGCGGGGTGCATATGATTTGGGTTCAGAAATTAATGAATTTGACTTGACCTGCATACATTAAACTCAATCAGTAAATAAATAAGTAAAACAAACTCGAATTAATTTATTAAAATGCAATGATGAGGGTAACACATTTTTAGTTAAATTTTACAAAATATGTGAATTAAAATAATGATAAGTTCTATGAATAAGATATGAATTTATGCATTATTTAGCACTTATCAAACTCTGCTATAGACAAGGCTATAGAAGCAGTCAACTCCTTACCCGACAATCAGTTTTCCACAAATTTTCTTCCTTGGAGAACTCGGCATGAACCCGGTATGTTTTGATAAGGATGCGCTGCGTCTGGCTAAAGACGTTAAACTTAGCGCTTGTTGGGAGGCAACCCAATTCTCGTAGATTATTTCTGCACATTTTTTTATTGCATATTTTTCAATTTCTTAGCAGGAAGTTCTCATATTATTGATGCAACTACGGTTAAAATGCTTCTATCCTCCATATGCATCATATTTTCGTCCAAAATAAAATTAAATTGAAATAATAAAAAATAAAATATAATAATATAATATTTCAAAAAAAAATATTGAGGACAATGTCTGGTCTAAGTTGAGGGGTATAGGATTCGAATTTTTGAAGAAATTTTTCGTATTTTTAATATTTCATCTTTAAAAAAAAAAAACGAACCTAATTTCTATGCCTTAGTGCTGAAATGATAAATGCACAAAGTATATAAAATCTAACAAGCCCAATGATTAGTCAGAAGTAAGTCAATTTGAGTTCTTTTTATTAAAAGTTCTTTTAGCGAGTTGTAAGATAATTTTACTTTGGAATTTCACAATACACATGGCCTGCACTTCTAAGGGTTAGGTTCAACATTATGTTGTTAAGTCTGGTAGCAACCTTGAGTCCTGATGAATCATACCTATCTAATTCACTATTATTCAAAAAAAAAAAAAGAGGTGAATTTAGTCAGGTACATCGAAAAGGCTACCTATTGTCAGAAGGTCAGCGAGCTATGTGATGATGAACCCGAGCATAGGTCCGTTAGGGGAGTCTTGATGCCCAACACCTTATGCCATCTGGTGTGGGAGTTTGTTGACTGAATGCTCGCTACACGGAGGAATCATTACAAGAGTAAAAAGTGCATAATTTATTTATAAATATAAAATAAATAAATTAGAAAAAAAAAAGAGAGAGAAAATAATATTGACCTTGAAAAGATGATAGTGTGAAAGCCGTCGTTGTAAAAAATTCGAGTAAACTGGAATATTACAGATAAAGCCCTTGAGGTATTAAAGTTAACATCCACCACTCTCGAAATCCTGGAAAATAGGATGATTTTGAATCAGTGATTAGGTCTTATCTGACCAATTCTTGGAAACTACTAGCTTTAGCAGTATTTTGGGGGATCTAAAGTCTTAGCTTGTGTATGTCCAGATATCACCGAGCACCCAAGTATAAATTAACCTTACAACTCTCTACAGAAACTTAATAACTTCAACTTAAGTTGCATACTGACCTAGGATTTGGGCTGACTTAGTAATTAAAACTTTGTGTGTTTTGAAATTCTTGGCATTTATGCATTTGAAATTAAATTTTATAAAACAATAAACTCTTTGGGTAGAGACAACAGTTGTGGGTATCTGAGCCGGAAATCCTCACGAGACAAAACTCGTTCCAACTAGGGCCACCTAGGGGTTTAAAGCCTTATTGCATACGTAAATGCAATCGCGATTCCTGCCAAAGTGAGTTAGTTTTTTTTTATTATTATTATTTTATTGTGCTCGAGGACTAGAAAAAAGTAGGTTGGGGGGTGTGATAAGCGCTAAATAATGCATAAATTAATATCTTATTCATAGCACTTATCATTATTTTAATTCACATATTTTAAAAATTTAACTAAAAAAAATGTGTTACCTTCATCATTGCATTTTAATAAATTAAAGGTAATTCGTGTTCTATTTATTTATTTACTGGTCAAGTTTAATGTGTGCAGGTCAAGTCGAACTTATTTGGGATGATTCCTGAACCTAAATCGCAGGCACCCCATGAATCAAATCCTCTCATATCTCAATTCAGTCCAATTCTCTTATTTCTTTTCCAACATTGAGCTCAACAACTCAACGTCTCCCTCAACTTCCCCTCATCCCAATCATTTCCCCTGTTCCATGTCATCCGATCTTTTACGTGATTCACCCCAGCCTCAAAACAGAACCCATTCCCAGCCGTCCGAACCTCAGGATTTCATCCAATTCCTCCCATTCGTTAACCAATTTAACACACTCGTTTCTCCCGCAATGCATGCCAAACAACATCAGCGTCCACACCGTCTCAGGCCAATCCTCATACGATTCATCATTCACCCCATGTCAAAGATCCTTCCACGTTATTCTCCCAAACAGAGCCGCATCTGGATGAACCCAAATCCCAGCATTCCATTGTCCGTGGATCCTCTTCTTCCTCCCATCCGTTTGGAACCAAATCCCAGCATCTGGATTATTTCCCAGCCGAGATCCCATGATTTGTGATGATCCCTTCCGCATCCAAAGCTTCTTCATTCCGTCTTCATCCCAGCTCCCATCCTTCATTCCATTCTCTTCTCAGCATCTGTATCTCCACGTCACCACGGAGTGGATCAACATCCCAAGTGCATCCCGAGCTCCACGGAATCTCCTGTTTTGGAACCACTCCCAGCCGGCATGCCAGATTGACTCAAACCAATCCAAGCATCCCACGTTCGGCCATCCGTGGATCACGTCCCAGCATCCTTATCACCTTTCGCATCCGATTCCTCCCAGCCAAATCCAAACTTCCCGTATTTTCTTTCTTCCTCCGAACACCAGCATCATGCACGTCGTCCCCTGGCTCAATCCATCTTCCTCCCAACTTCACACTCCCAGTTCATTTTCTCTTACAAATCCAACCAAACTCCCAGCCGAGATCTTCTTAGCTTCCCCTCGCGCCTGTGCCCATCTTCTCCGTGATTCACTGCATCCAATAGATTCATCTACGGATTATCAAACTTCCCAGCTTCTTCTGGAATCCCATCTCCTTCCGTTCATGAACATTATCCCCATTGCATCATCCCGCATCTTTAGCCGTGGGCATCAATCATCATCCCCGTCCTCGCTATCCCCTGTTCCCAGCTCGTTTTATCTTCATCCGAATCATCCCAGCGTCCAAGCCAATCGTCACCCATCCGGCTTAATCTCCCAACGTCCAAGATCTTGTTCCGGACTCCCAGCTTCCACCGTGAAAATCTTCATCCACGTCCGCAACATTCCAGCCGTTCGGGTTGACTCCATCACCCACGTCGCATCCCCTGCTCCGCTAGATCTAAGCCAAGATAGATGCAAATCCAAGCTTCCCAGCGTCCGGATAAACTTCATCTTCCTCTGTTTCGGAATCAAGTCTCAAACTCCCTCCGGATCACACGTCCTTCTGCATCCAAAGATCCTCTGTTCTCAGCCGTATCCCTCTACCGAACTCAGGATCCGATCTTACCTCCCGGCTCATGGATTCGTCTCCTCTTCCGGCTTGATCCCAGCTCCTCCCAGCCGAGATCCCAACATCCAAGTTCATCCTCTGCATCTAGTTCGCATCTTTCCCAACTTCCGGATCATTTCACGTCCACAGATCCACCGTTCCCAAGCTTCCTTTCTTCCGGATTGAGTCCATTGACACGGGATAAACTCCAAATCCTTATCCAAATAGCATTCCATCCGAGATTCTCCCGAGCTTCATGGATCACGGATCATCACCTTCTTCTGCATCCTCCACGCGTCCGGATCAACTCCATCCAGCAGCATGCCTTCCGCGTCCTTATCATTCCACTCTCACGTGAAGCAAAATAGAAGGGGGGGCAGCCTATAAAAGGAGTCAAGTTGTGAAGGGGAGAAGCCATTCTCTCCTCCGTTCCATTCTTCTTCCCCCATCAAGCTTGGAGCAAGCCGAATCCCATGAAGTCAAGAGAGAGATTATTTTTGGGTATTCTGGGAATGATTTCCCAGAAGAGCTGCAAGGGAGCCGTTTTCAGTAGAAGCTACACCAGAAGGGGATGTCGAAGAGATGGAGGTAGCCATGATGGGAGCCCGCTGCTGTGCTGCTGCTGCCGTCTACCACTGCATGGAAGCCTAAGCTCTTCTCTAGGGCCGGATGTAGCCCTAACAAAGGGCCAAGGGTTTTGTATTTGTTTTATTTTTATTCTTGGAGTTGTATAAACTTTATTTTACTCCTAATGAATATTTTATTTCATCTTATATTTAATTTCTGTGATTTTAAATATGACGTTTATACAACTGTTCTTCATGATCACTAAGTAAATATAAGATAGTCCATGCTTAGGAAAGATGTGGTGTCCTGCCACATTAGTTTAGGGTAGACATTTCATGCCAACTGAAGATGGATTATTTCCAAATTACTTTTGTGAATTTCTATTTAAATGCTTATTAGGCTTGTAGCCAATTTGCATGTTAATCCAAGAATAAATTAAAATACAAATAACCCTTGTTCCGATGTTAGTGGTGAATTCCTTGCCCTAGGTTCCCTCAAACTGATATCATTTTAATTGCATTTTCATTAAATTTCTTAGTTTAATTTTCTTTACAAATTCTCCTTTTTAAATATTTTTTTTTAAAAAACAACTGTACCCCAATCCCTGTGGATCGATACCCGTAATCACTATCCTACCAGATACGTGCTATTGCGTGGTCTTTAAAGTTGACTATCAATAATCTTATGTGCTATACACAGCAAGTTGCTATTGATAGCTATCCATATCCTGATGGCAGCCATCGAGTAGTGTACAACACTCTGCGATGCAAACTATGCACCGCAGACGATCTGGGTCTAATCTATTTAGCATAAAAATAGGACTCATTTATCAATTGTGGCAAAAATATGGAACCCATTGTATTTATATTTATAACTAAAGGAGGGACTGTCATGGTGTTCTATCATAAAGAAGGGATTATAATATCAAAATTCCAATTTGCAAATAGTAGCGAGAGAGGAAGAGATAAAATAACACCTTAATCCAGTTTCTTAGTTTGTGTATCACATGCTTGCTTAAGGTTAACTAATCTCTTTCTTAGCATAATTCACGTTGGTGAGAGGGTACTTGACTCGAGAGAAGAACAAAAAAAAATTCAGATATCTACTATTTACCAACCAATAGAAGATAATGCTACATTTTAGAAAATGGTATAAAATATTATTTGGGTGCTATTTTATGCCTTCAGGACATTGTTTTAATGATAGTGTTGTAACTTTAATTATCATAGACTGAAAATTTTTATTGGTTCCTATAACATTATAATAAATCAATTTCTAAAGAGAAATTTTTTTTGGTATAGCCTTAACAACTATGTATTGTTATAGCATAAACTAACTATAAAAGTGATAGTATTTTTTTTTACCATCAATGATATAATAATTTTTATATTTTTACTTTATTGTACTTGGATGTTACTAAACTGATGCAAGAAAACTAATCTAAAACTACCTCATTGCTATTCATACCAGAAATGATAGGAACTAGATAGTAGTCTTTTTTCGACCTAGGGGTCTAAGAGTAAATGGAATATCATCCTTCAATTTTTCGGTCTATGATCATTTACCATGCCGAACTTAGTATCATCCTAAGTCGATGTAATGCTAAATGTACTTTTCTTGACTTGACTATCTCAACAAAGCTTCTTTTTGTAAAAATTACTTGAACGCCCTCTTAACTTAAGACTACTTTCACTTAGTAGTTAGTACTTCTCGAGTTTAAATAATTTCAAAGTGGTCCCCAAAGTAAGTTAAGTGGTTCAATATGGTCCTAAGTTCCATCCAGCATCTAATGGCATTAAGATGTCGTCATAAAAGATAATTTTTCTCTCATTAGAATGGTTTATTTATCAAAAAATAACATCTCTTCTCCTCTTTTCGTCCATCCTTAGTCCCACCACTCCTTCCTCTTCTAACACCTCCTCCTTTCTAAACCCTACCGCCATCCTTATCACTTCTCTCCATCCTTCCTCTTTATCTAACTTGGTCCCACACAAAATCCATCCACTCCCACCACCTCCTCTTCCAATATATCCTCCTCATCCTTTCTAAGTTCCGCTACCATCCTCATCTTTCCTCTCTATCTAACCTAGTCTCGAGCCAGACTCACTTCCACCATCTTCTCCTCATCCAACATGTCCCCTTCCTCCTCTCTTAGCTCTGCCACCCTCCTCATCCCTCCTCTCTATCTAACCTAGTATTGAGCACCACCCACTCCCACCACCTCTTCCTCATACAATACCTCCTATTCCTCTTCTTTAAACCCCACCACCACCCTCATCCCCCCCTCTTCATCTAACCTGGTCATGAGTTCTACCCTATCCCCACCATCTTTTCCTCTTCCTCCTCTTTAAATCCTGCAGTAGTCCTCATCCCTCCTCTCCATCTAACTTGATCCTAAGCCCTATCCAGTTGCATCATCTCCTCCTCTTCCAACATTTCCTCCTCTTTAAAACCCACAATTGTTCTTATCCCTTCTCTCCATTCCTCCTCCCATCTAAACAACTCCTCATAAGGGTATTTTAGTCCTAAAAGTCTTACATGAGTATCACATAATGGAATCCCATGAGCTCAGGCTAAATGAAATAGATGAGGGGAACACATTGAATCACATAACTAACTTGAAGGATTACTTTGGAACTTTTAAGTTTGAGGCATACTAAGTGAAACTACTCAAGTTGAGGGAGTGTCTAAGTAATTTTTTCGATCTTTTTTATATGCATATTAGTTAATGACCAAAATAAAGCTTATATTCTTTTACCTAAACAAAGCTAACAACTAATGGAAATAGGCATATACTAATTAAAAATTTTTATTTGTGTATGACATGTTCTGTCGATGGTCAATTAATCTCTTCTCGTAGAAAAGAACTAACTCATTTTAGTGGTGAGGTGATTGACTTGTAAAGAAGTTACACATAAAATATTAAAGTCAGCACTAAATCAACCAATAAGAGATAATGTTAAAGACAAGGGAACAAAATTTTGTTCAACTACCATTTAGGACTTCGGTATATTATTATAATGTTGCAGTTATAATGTCTATAGATTGAAATCTTTATTCACTGTTATAACATCATAAAAAATTGCTATCTAATAAAGAAGTCTATAAAATATTTCTTTGTATATAGTTTTAACATTGTGATAAAAATAATTATATGTTAATCAAATATAACATACAAAACATACATATCTTTTTAACTCTACCTATATTTTGTGCATAGTCGGTCTCAAGCCTGGAAAAAGGAAAAGAGTTGCGTTAGGTTGATAGTTTACATAAAACTACAATCACATCCTATAAATATGCATCCATGTAAAACAACTGTTGGGATATTCCCTACTAGTGACAAGCATAGGATCAAGGTGTAGTGAAAAAGTCGTCAATGATTAACTAGAGCAATCTTCAAAAGCGACATACCATATAGGTGCCCGAATGTGGTAAGATGTAGGAAAGGGTTCACACACTATAATAGATGGGTGTAGGTAAAGAAGTTTATCCAGAAAAGTAAGATTGTTTAGTAACTTGGAATAAGATCTTTAATAGAAAATTTGATGGAATTAACAGGTACAATGGCTAGGAGGAGAGTTAACCTAGCTTTTCTGCAAGAGACTCTATGGATAGAAGAAAAGGCAAAGGAAGTTGGTAAGACTTATTATAAACTTTGATATACTGTGAAATATAGAAATAAAAATGGAGTAAGAACTATTATAGGTAATTGTTTAAAAGATGAGATTCTAGATATTGAGAAACTAGGAAATAAAAAAATCTTGGTAAAATTAATATTTAGGAAGAAGTCTATTAATATGATTAGTGTGTATGCTCCTCAAGTAGGATTAAGTGATGCTACAAAGAGATGCTTTTGGAAGGATATGGATGCACTAATTCAAGAGATTTTTAGTGGAGAAAAGGTACTTATGAGAGAAGATTTGAATTGGTACATTGAGAAAAATGTGTAGGCTTTGAAAGGGTGTGTGGAGATTACAGTTTCAGAGATAGAAACAAAGAAGGAAATGCCTTTTTTTTAGTTAAACAAGGAGATGTTATTTTGGAGAGAACGTAATGCTCGTTTGCATGGCGATGGCCCTACACATGAGTGTGTTCTTCTGAGAGAGATTACTTTTTGTATTGTGACTCGGATTAATCTCACACGGGGTGTCATTCCATCTCCAGCTAATAGATGGCTTCACAGTTCGTGGAGATTCTCTGATGATATCTTTTGACACTCTCATCATTTTGTTCTTACAAGCTTTGTAGTTAGTTGTTGTGGCTAGAGGGGTATGCCCTCCTAGCCTTTGATTTCTGGGGTATGCCCCTGTGCATTTGTACGTCATTTCTTCAATTTGGATATATACATACTTACCTTTATCCAAAAAAAAAAACTCCATGACTACAAAGGACCATTTTTCTTTGCCCTTTATTGACCAAATATTAAAAAAATTAGCCGGTCAGGGTTTCTATTGTTTTTTAGATGGTTATTCTAGATATAACCAAGTGACTGTATACCCCGATGATCAAGAGAAAACCACCTTCACATGTCCATTTGGGACATTTCCGTATAGAAGAATGCCATTTGGACTATGCAATGCGCCCGCGACATTTCAACGATGTATGATGGCTATTTTCTCTGACATGGTAGAAAAATTTCTGGAAGTATTCATGGATGATTTTTCAGTTTTTGGCCCCTCATTTGATGATTGTCTCAATAATTTAGCCCTAGTTCTGAAAAGATGTAAGGAGACCAATCTAGTGCTAAGTTGGGAAAAGAGCCATTTCATGGTTCAAGAGGGTATAGTCTTGGGACACATTGTGTCCAAAAGGGGTATTGAGGTGGATAAAGCTAAAGTTGATCTTATTTCTAATCTTCCTCCACCCAAATCTGTGAAACAAATCCGTTCTTTTCTAGGCCATGCTGGTTTTTACCGTCGCTTCATTAAAGACTTCAGCAAAATCTCTAGGCGCTTGTGCAATCTCCTTGCCAAGGATACACCCTTTATCTTTGATAAAGCATGTGAGGAGGCCTTTGAAAAGCTCCGATCTAAGTTGACTACAGCACCCGTTATACAACCTCCCAACTGGACACTTCCATTTGAACTCATGTGTGATGCTTCTGACTATGTCATTGGGGCGGTTTTAGGACAACGACTAGATAAATTACCTCATGTCATCTACTACGCTAGTAAGACACTCTCAGATGCATAATTGAA